>NC_056742.1:530626601-530926601 GCF_019279795.1 Protopterus annectens | reverse complement strand
TTTTTTTTACTGCCGCTGCTTTTCCAGCTATAAGCAGATTTGACATTACACTAAACATGGTTTGTTCCTGCATGGTATTTAAACAGAATGCTTATATATAGATTTAAAAAATAAGACAAGATTTTGCTTCCTGGAAATGTTGACATGCCATGACTTCTGCATCTCACAGGATGCCAGTAAGCAGAGAGACTATTTAACTGATAATAACCTATTTAATTTTAGGAAAGTCTTAATGCTTGTGCTTTTTGTTTAATAATGTGGTAGTGAAACAATATGCAGTTTACAGTTTAATTAATCTGGTGATAGATGAGTGACAGACTTTGTGTTCTTGTGGGAAGGACGTTGCAGTATAAATTGTCTGCACCTCATCAAATCTGCTGAGCAGTTTCGTTGAAATTGCACAATATGCATTCAACATCTAAATTCTAGAGTCTTCTTTAAGTGTGGTATGATAAATGTAGCATAAGAGGGGGTGTTTATCCTACATGAACTACAGAGTGAACTGGCGAACCTGTGTGACCCTTTCAATCACAGACTCACCTTAGGCTTTGTCCCTACTGAATGGTGCAATGCTACAGTCATCCCTCTCCACAAAGGAGGAGCGACTACAAACCCTGGAAACTATCGCCCCATTAGCCTGACGAGCCTGATATGCAAAGCTATGGAACGCATCATCATGGACCTAATAAACAAGGATATAGGGAATCTCCAAACTCTGCATCCCACACAGTTTGGTTTTGTGAAGGGTAGATCATGCTTGCTCAACTTGGTCGACTTCTTTGAGTCAGTCACCAGAGCTGTGGATGAAGGCAAGGTGGTTCGTACAGCCTACCTTGATCTGGTCAAGGCTTTTGATACCTTTTCCCACTCAGGAATCATTGAAGAACTCATTAAGCTAGGCATCAATCAACCCCTATATCACTAGGTGGGTTGCAAACTGGCTCACGGATAGAACCCATAGTGTGAAAGTAGCTGACTCCAAGTCAGACTGCTGACTAGTCACGAGTGGAATCCCACAGGGTTTGGTCCTGGGTCTTCTCTTGTTTGGTATCTACTTCTCTGAAGTCCAGGCCAACACAAAGGGACTCTGGCTGACAAAGATCACAGACGATTGCAAGTTGGGAGCTATTATTAACTACCCAAGTGATGTTGACATCCTGCAGAATGGCCTCACTAAGACCAACGACTGGTGTCAGAACCATGACCTTAAGCTCAATGCCAAAAAATGTGTCATCATCCCCTTTGGGAAAAAACTGGTTCCCATGAATTACACATTGATGGTATTCCACTGAACACAGAAGGCGTTATAAGAGATCTGGGAACACAGGTTGACAGCAACCTCTCTTTTGATCACCACACTGCCACTGTGGTCAGAAAGTCCTCTATGTGGCACATCTCATTACTAAGGGTTTTGCATCCTGGAAGAAAGAGGTTATTGTCTCCCTCTACTCTTCCCTCATTAGGCCAATCATCGAGTACAATGCCCCATTTGACATGTACCTCACTAGACACCAGCAACAACTGGAGAGGCCACAAATGTACCTCACAAAGAGGATCCTAGGCCTTAAACATTTGTCCTATATGGACAGACTCAAAAAACTCCAACTATTCTCTGCCTCACATCGCCTACTTAGAGGCGATCTCTGCTTGACTTACAAAGCCATGTCTGACCCAGCTCTGTTAGAAATGCTATATCTAAAGAAATCCCAATCCCTCCGCACCACATGCTCCAGAGACCTGAACTTCATTATCACAATTAACAGAACATGCTGGAGGGACAGGTTCATAACGCAGAGACTGCCCATGCTATGGAATAGACTTCCCATACATGTCAAGCAGAGCACCTCGCTGACCTTCTTCAAGAGAAATCTTGATGAGTGGATGGGAAACAGAAAATTCACCATGGGGATAACTCCAGTGGCTCTACTGGACAGAGGCACTGGGAACTAAAGTCGGGTGGCACTATGCCAGGGAAATCCTATGCCTAGGCTAGTAAAGGCCCCAGAGCCATTAGTCTAGTACACACCTAATAACCTATGACCCTATGAGTTAACCTCCATTGTTTTGTTGTAGTGATGCACAAAAACCTTCAGGAAAGGACTCAAGACTGCTTTACCTAACCAAGGCTATATCTCTAAAATGGTTAAGGAAGACTGAAGGAGACTGAGAGTCAAACATTAGTGGATCTCTGACTCCAGGAACCATTGAAGAGCTGATGGGTCACCTACAAGTGAAATGGAAGAGGGGCTGTACCAGCCAGGGTGACTTTACCATGGAATAAACTTGCACTTCAGTACTGTGAAGTAGAACTGACATGAATTTGCACTCTTGCCTAATTTTGTTTTATTAAGCTAAATGTTTAGTGCCCCTTAGAGCTCCTCCTTTTAACAGGGTGAGTAATTACTATAGGTTTAAGTTTTGTTCTGATGTCAGTGATAGAGTTACTAGTGCAATGCATGTGGCCGGATTGCTGGACTGAAGCCACAACAAAACGTCCAGGGAATTGCTTTGGTTTTTTTCATGCTCCTTGGACTCCTAAGAGTTTATTTATTTATTTATTTATTTATTTGTTTCCAGTTTGATGAATGGGGAAGATCACTGTGCCAAGCAGAGCCCATTTTCAGTGGCGGCCCAGGGAGAAAAGCTCCAAAAGCAGTTAACAGAATATAACATAAGTACAGTATGGAATACACAGTATACAAAAGCATAAATATACAATTTAAAATACAAATACAAAATTAGAGAGTATGCGTTTAAAAACACAAATGTTACAATATAGATAAATTCAAAAGTAAAACAGATAATATAATTAAAACTACACGTCATAAAGTGTTTATACAAGTTTAGTGTTTGTTCTAACAATAATGTTAGTGATCAGATGTGGTATTAGATGAGATTGAAGGGAGGTTTGAAAGAGAGGACAGTTTAATTTAGGTGGTAAGGGAGCAGGAACAGTCCCAGTTTGAGGTAAGGTAATAATGGAGGACAGATTTAAAATTAGAGTGACTGTGAGTACAGCAGAGGGAGGCAGAGAATTCCATAGTTTAGCTAAGGAGTGTGATATAGGCCAGGAGGTGTAGGGGTTTATAGATTTTTAGGAGGTTTTGGTTTTCAGATCTAAGAGTATGACTTGGAAGGTAAGGGGTTAAGATAGATGAAAGAGAGGGACAGATGGAGGGCTGGAATATGAGGTTGTGAGGAGTGGTGAGTTGTATTAATTTCAGGTAATTAGGAAGCTGAATTACATTTTTTCAAGTAGCCTACAGAAATGACCACCAATGTCCTTCTGTGATGCATATTATTTTATTTAACATTTGTTACCCGGGAAAGTATGATTTGGAACAAAGCTAATTTTCAGTGGAGGCCCAGGGAGAAATGCTCCAGATGCATGTCTTTGTAACGTGGGAGGAAACTGGAGCACCTGGAGCAAACCCACACGAATGCAGGGTGAACAGTAGGCACTCTAGCCAAGAATTGAACTGAAGAACCTCTTGTTGTGAGGTGACAATGCTACTGCTACACCATTATGCTGTCCTTATGGTATGATGTCATGGTTATAAGTCCTTCTGTGATGCATATTTATGGGTATGATGTCATGGTTATAAGTCCTTCGGTCATGCATATTTATGGGTATGATGTCATGGTTATATGTCCTTCTGTGATGCATATTTATGGGTATGATGTCATTGTATAAGTCCGTCTGTGATTATCTGAAACAGAGGCAGGACATGTTTATCGATATATAAGGGATGATTACCCCATCTTAGCTCTGATTGTCTGATTGTTTTGCTAGTTTGTATAAGCAGTTTGGCAGAGCTGCTCCAAGTTGTGACTTAGCCTGAGGCCTGGAGACAATCTAAACTAAATTTGAAGCATCCACAGAGAACTGCAAAAAATAAGTATTTCTAAAGCTTACACTGTACTTTTTGAATTGTTTCTTGCTTGAATTGTGCTATATTTTCTCATTGTTGTTGCTGCCTCATTGGTTTTTCTGCATGTATTTCTACTTTATCTTGTAGCACAGGCTAGATTCAAATTAGCTAAATATGGGCAGTTTGGATATACTGAGCACTAAAACCAGCCATCCTACATTAAGAAGGCCCTCCTGCACCCTTGTTGTAGAAGAGTACCATCTAGGACCCATCTGAGTTGAGAATTGTTGGAAAAGGGCTCAGTTGTCGACTCTTCTATTGGATAGTTTGAGTTTAATGTTTCCATTCCATTTGTATTTAAGCACTGTGTTTTTGCTTAATTGTGCACTGTGCATGGGGTTTGGATCTACCATGCATAGATGCAAATGCTTAGAAAGACAAATTTTCTCATATAACTGCTAGGGAACCCTCCTACTTGTCCCTGCTCAATGCAGTTGCACATTTCTGCCCAGACAGCAACTCAGCTGTGCATTTTGATGTCTTGACTCAGGACTATACTCCTTAATTTCCCTATAGATTAGCAGATATTACTAGTTCTACAGCAGAACCTGGTTAATCTTGCCCCCCCCCCAACACTTATTACAGAAAACACCAGACATAATGGACAGACAGTTTCTTACCATTTCTCCAGCCAGCCTGGTTTGACATGGGCATCCTGTGGCAATGTAGCAACTGCCTCATGTTTACTGACAACCTATTACTCCTAAAGCATATAAATACAATGTGTGAGAGATGCATTATACTACGAATCTGGAATCATTGCTCTCTCTCTCTCTCTCTCTCACACATAACAACAAAGAAGATATCAAATAGATTGTCAGCACACACACTTCACCTCTTCCACAAACCAAGTCAAAAATACATAAACCCACATATGCAAAGGTACTCACTAGATGTTTACCAAAAGAGCAGAGAACTCACAAGTGCAAACCTTCTGCACACAATACAGTCCCTACTAAATCCACTGCACATAAAAACAAATATAGCAGTGTCTCACCCAATAAGACCCTAAAGTAAAACACCTCTAATCCAAATATTTTGGTCATAGGAGACTCAATAGTGATACACACAGATGTCCCCTCACCAGAATGGACAAGGCAAAGATCATGGTCAGTGCTAGTACCCACCAGATCACACACGCACTCAAGTCTCTCAACAACAAGCTCCGTTATGACACAGTCATAGTCCATGTTGGAAAGAATGACTTGAGACATACTTCACTGGACTATATGAAGAGAGACATGGCTGAGATTTAGTGTCCCAGGCAGGTATGTCCCTAGCCTTAAGCAGCATTCTACCTTCACCCAGGATGATGCCACAAATACAAACAAAAACTGATCGACTTCAACAATTGACTTAGCTTCTGGAGTCAGTCCAGGGGGATCCAGTATTTGTCAGCCTGGGGTGACAGGGTCAACAGACTACGCTACTTTGCTAGAGATGGTCTTCACCTGTCACCCCTTGGCTTTCAGTTACTGGCAAAGGTACTTGCCTTTTTAGGCAATTTCATAAGGACAAAATTCCCCGACATAAAAGTATCCTCTAGAGACAAACTGAAGGTGATGTTGCTTAATCTTAGGAGTCTGAATCAGAAACTGCACTAAAAGCACTCCTCATATTGGAAGACGCCAATGTCTGTGCAGTCACAGAGACATGGTTCAAGGCCGCAGGGAGTACCCTGACCATGAAAGGCTACAATGCCTTCCACACATTCAGACCAGAAAATGAATGCAAAATAACCAAAGGAGGAGATGTATCCATCTAGACCCCACCCCCACTTCATTGTTAGCTACAGAGCCTCCACCGTGAGCCATGAAACCCACACTGCCTACCTGGACCTACTTGAGTCACTCACAATACAACCAAACACCCTGGTCTTGGGTGACTTCAACTATCCTTGCATTGATCTGAAAACGTATATGCACACAAACACGCTCACCCTAAGGTTCCTGGACATTGTTAACACAAATACTCTGGAACAGATAGTCAGCACCCACACAAGGGGCTCTAATGTCCTTGAGCTGGTACTCACAAACATGGGGGACTGCTGCACCATTCTATGTGTGTGACGCTCCCTAGCAAAGTTCGATCATAAATCAGTCTCATTCAAAGTAACAATTATACCTGATCCCCCTCAGAAGCAAAAAGGTTGAAAATGTTCTCCAAAGCAAAATATAGCCTCCTAAGTGATGGTATAAATAGTTTCAAACCCCCTGTGACCACTGACAGCAACGACTCATATAATGAGGTGTTCACAAATGCCCTGTATAAACACCTATACAAATGTATAGACTCAGCTGTACCTGAAGGGATCAAAACAAGGTCCGTATGAAAAAACAAGCCACTCTGGTGGACATCTGGCCTAAACAGATTATACAACAGGAGAAAGAAACTGCTGTCAAAGAATAAGAGGGAATAGTTTCATCAGAAGAAGAACACTCTCCACAGCTTGAACAAGCAAATTAGACATTTTGTAAAGTCCTCTAAAGGAAATTACAAAATTAAATTTGCATCCCTAGCTAAGGATAATCACAAGGCATTCTTTAGCTACATCCAAAGTCTAAAAGGGAAGGTCTAGCTTTGTGCCAAATTAGTAGTGGAAGGTACAACTTATACTGAACTTGATTACATCACCAACCTGCTAGCAGACAGGTTTACTGAAAATTTCACCCACCCTGTCCCCACTAACCATACCCCAAAGCATACCTGTCACCCGTACTCTACCCAGTATTACCAAGCAGAAGGTTGTAACTGCCCTCTCTAAGGCCAAAAACACAGCCTCTGTGGGACCAGATAACATCCCAGGCTGCTTACTAAAAGATATAAAACAGGAATTAAAGGAACAACTGTGCACTCTCTTTAACCACAGTCTATGTGCTGGTGTTGTCCCAGCAGAGTAGAAAAGAGGAACCATAATCCTCACAAAGGGGGACCCTCAACTGACCTCAGGAACTAGAGATTCATAAGACTGACCAGCCTTAGCTGTAAGGCCATGGAGAGAATCATCATGGCCCTCATCAACAAGAATATAGGAAACCTTCAAACTCTTGATCCAACCCAGTCTGACTTTGTCAAGTGCGGATCATGCCTATTAAACCTGGTGGACCTCTTCAAAAGTGCCACCAAAGCCCTAGATGAAGGTAAAACAGTACACTCTGCATATCACAACCTGGTCATGGCCTGTGACATAATCCTCCTCTCAGGCATCATTGAAAAATTCACCCAGCTGGGGATTAACCCATATATCACTAGATGGATAGCCAATTGGCTCACCGACAGAACACATACAATCAAAGTCGGTGATTTCACATTTACCACCAGACCTGTTATCAGTGGTGTTCCACAAGGTTCTGTGCTGAACCCCCTAATGTTTGGAATATATTTCTCAGAAATCCAGGTGAAAATAGATGGCCTGTGGCTTGCCAAGTTCGCTGATGAATGCAAAATGGGTGCAATCATAGAGGCACCCAACGATGTCAACATTCTACAAAATGTGGTCTTGCAGATAAATGATTGGTGCCAGAGTCACAGACTTAACTCAATGCAATAAAAATGTATTCTCATCCCCTTTGGCAAAGGATAAGTCCCTGCAAATTACAACATTAATAATACCTCCCATGTTTAGACCCAGTGGTGACAGATTTGGGAACTCAAGGTGATAGCAACCTTAACTTTGATCACCATGTGTCCACAGTGGTAAGGAAGGCATTCTGTGTTGCACATCTCATATGTAAGGGCAAAACATATAATGCTAAGGAGGTTATAACTCCCCTGTACTCTGCCCTCATCAGACCAATAACAGAGTACAATGCTCCCTTCTGTATGTACCTTACCAGACACCTGCAGTAGCTGGAGAGACCTCAGATGTTTCTCACAAAAAATATTCAGGGCCTACAACACATGACCTACATGGACAGACTGAAGGCCCTGTCACTGTACTCTGTATCATATAGACTGCTGAGAGGTGACCTGTGTCTGGCCTACAGAGCAGCCTTGACCCTGCCATAATGGAAATGCTGTACATCCACAAAATCAAATGGGACAAGAGTCACTGTCTCTAGGGACCTTAACCTGCAACATTAACAGGACATGCTGGAGAGACAGATATGTCTGCCAGAAGTTGCATCTCCTCTGGAACAAACTCCCAATTCACGTAAAGCAGAGCTCCTCAATCACCCTATTTAAGTGCAATCTGGACAATTAGATGGGAAACTGTAAATTTACCCTGGGGTGTTTTACCTCTGATCCCTGCTGGACAAAGGCAGCTAGTGCTGATCTTAGATTTGCATTGGAAATATAGACTATATATCTTGGTCTGTAAGATATATAATGAAGCATACTCTCTGTATGTAAGATGCTGTAATCACTGGGTGTAGCAATTTCAGTGATGAATGCTACTTTTGTCTTCTTTCCATGGACTGATATATTTGTTTTTTTGCATCTATTTTGTGAACTTTTGGTAATGGGTAATCCCATGTGGTATAAACTTCATCACTCTCTGTAATGCTTTGTGGCTCATGTTTCCAATGCTTCTCAACTATTTCCCTATAAATATTATGATGTTTGCACAATCCCTATTGCAACAGTCTTGCCATATTACTGTGCCTTTCATTATACAAGCCCTCTGCCATTAGTGTATCACACCCAGCAACAAGATGTGCAACTATTTCCAGTTCTCTTTTTATAGAACATGCATTTGTCCATTTCTCTATGTTTAATGGACTTTGTAAACCAAGGGGTATGTAGTCCACTTTGTGGAGCTGCCAATATTAATCTTTCGTCTTTTGGTTTAAATTCACCTCGCCTTCACTATTCCTGTATCAGATCCTGATCGACATCCCATTATTCCAGGACTTTTCTGTACTTGCCACTATATTTACACCTTTTCCACATTTCTTGCTTTCTCATCTGATCCTTCTCCTTATATTCTTTCTTTTGTTTTTTGGCACATTCAGTTGCTGCCTGATTTTTGTCTACTTCTGGTATGGTTTCCATTCCCGCTTGACAATGATATGCTTCTGCTAATGTAAGCAAAGTCCTCTTAGATTTGTTCTCCAAATGTTTCAAAACTTTCACTATGTTTGGATCTGGTGAGGTCAACAGCTATATATGCAATCCTGCAATTACAGAGCTATACATGTAATCAGTTTCAAGGAAGCCCATACATTCTTCAGAGCAAGGAATATATAAACTTGGTATATATACTGATTTTTATATATCATTTGATCAGCATGAAGCATTTTTCTTGTTTTCCTGTCCAACTGATTTTTGTGGACTACTACTTCCTTCTACAATGGGGAGGGGGACATATCCTCTCCTTGAGCCTGATGTAACCCCATTGTAGGAATGTTTCTGTGTCTTAAGGATTCTACACAGTCAGTTTTCCAGTCTTGGCTCTAGTGTGCCTACCAGGATTGCGTGTTTTTTTTATCCTGGGACTTGTGCACCTAGCTGTCTTTTTTATTTTGCAACCTACTTCTGTCCATGATATATGCCCTATAAAATACAGTCTACATATCAGTGGCATCTTGGAGAGTTTTTGTAAAAACAGGGTCCACCTGGTTAAGGTACTCACCAAGAGCTGAGGATGAATTCACTTCCAGCAATACTGCTCCCCTTTGCTTGATGACTTTATCATATCTCTTTTCAGATCCAGTAGTGTTCTGGATTTATGAAGGTTAGATGTTTCACTTATGATGTTTTTCATGCTCAGTAAGATAGGTGAAATTATGGAGGTTTCTAACCAAGACAATAATGTGGCTAGGTATCGTTGCAGAGTGGGTAAAGCAGCTTTCTCTGTACACTATGTAATACAGGCTCTGGAGGTGTGATCTATGTCTGGTATTCAAGGGTCTGTCAGCCCCAGTTTTTATGAAGTATAGCATTCACATCAGGTCAGGGAAATCTCTACTAAAACTATATATAAGCAGTGGAAACAGTACAGCATCTGCACAGATTATGGAACATGCTTCAGCTCTCAGTTAAACAATAACTGTCACTGCTTGCTTTCAAAGAGTCATCGGATGATTTTCTGGTCTCTTATTTATTTATTCACTTATTTACTTGTTAACATATTAACCTACTTACTTATTTATTTATCTATCTATTTTTTATTGACTGAGTTAGTTCCATTAGGCTGCTGGCCTCTTTTTTGGATAGACCCAACTTGGCATTATATTGACTATGGGAAATTTGGCCAGGGCACAGAGAAAATTGCCCTACTCTTCTTGATCAGTATTGTGAGATCGTTTACACCCAAATAAGCTACTATCAACTCAGACAGATGTGGCTTTGGTTTATTATCT
The DNA here is from genome assembly GCF_019279795.1 of Protopterus annectens. Classification (NCBI taxonomy): domain Eukaryota; kingdom Metazoa; phylum Chordata; order Ceratodontiformes; family Protopteridae; genus Protopterus; species Protopterus annectens. The sequence continues at coordinate 530,916,364 of NC_056742.1, read as the reverse complement.
CATCCAAAGGATGGCATGCTCAAGAATGCAGCCCCCCCCCAGTTCTGTACTGCAGTGAGTGTGATGGAAAATGAACCCACTTTCTTGAGGTAGTAATAGAAACCACAGCCTTCTAAGCTTCCATTTCCATATACATATATAATACCTGTTTAACCACTGACACTATAAAGTAACCTCATTTCTTTGTTATTCATTATATAACAAATACAGGCATGTGAGTGTCTGACTATGTTCCCTATAATTTCCATGTCCAGATCTTTGCTCAGTGCAAATCTTATATGAGCTATATTTTCCCTAATCAGTAGCCTTACATTCTTGTGTTGCCATGCTGAGTTACCACATAGACAAATGGGCAAAACAGAGCAATCTACTTCTTTATGTTGTCCTCCACATCCATAAGTGCTCCTTCCCTGACCCATTTCCATAAATTTACTTCTTCAGTTTGTACCCACTCATTTAACTTATATCTCATTTTACCCTCTTCCTAAACTCAGCATATTCCACTTTCCTAAGTTTTCTAAGTCTCATGCCAAAATCGTCTTTATATTTTTCACCAGAACATTCATGAAACCTTCTTTGTTGATCAGGATCATGCATAGAACTATGTCTTTTCTGCTATAGTCCTACACTGACTGTCTGAGCTGTTCATGGTCTAATATCCAGACTAGTTCCTGTTCCCTCTCTGTCCTGAAGCTTGTAAGTTCGAACTCTGCTCTTTGCAGATTCATATCCTCCATGACTATTACTCACTTCCTTACTGCTGATTTATGCTGTCATTCAATCTGTTATTCATCTGCCTAGGAGTTGATATACTGTATCAATCCACCAGAATTCCTTTTCTTTCTTTTCCTTAACTACAAGGGTACTTACCTTGTGGTATGATGCTTGCCACTCCAGTGCCCCACCTCTTCATGGGATAATGTTCATCCACCTCTCTATCCTAACATTAGACAACTTCCTCTAACTAGATACCTACCTGGCATCCATCCTTTCCTTTTCTGTCATTCCTAAACTACCATTACCAATGTACCCCCATCTCCTAGGCCTTATTGTCATGGCCCATATTTTTTATGAAACTTCCAATGTCAAGCTTGCCTGCAGTATGACTACTTACAGGCGCTCCATCTTCCTACCCTGCCTCCATGCACTGCATAATACAACTAACCAGCCATGCTTCACTATACCTTCATTTATTCTTTGCTATGCTCTGCAGTCATTTTCCCCTCTGTCAGCTGTTTGAATACTTACCACCTTCTTCAACTTTGTTAATACGCATTTCTCCTTCCATCTTAATTTAAAGGTACAGTCATTGAGATGTGCCTTTTAAGCTTAACTCTGCAGTTCTATCCCTCTTGTGCTTAAATAGAGGCTACCCCTTTGTGTTCAGCTGGTCTCTGCATGCCTGCTGTCTGAATCTTTTTATCAATCATAAACTGTTTATGTTTTAAACACAGAAGTTAGTCCTTATATTCCCAAATACATTCTTAAATTTAAACTCAAACTTGTGCACAAGCAAATATATCTGAAGAAACTAGAAGGTGATTGTTACTAATACTGGATTCTGCATATGCCTGATAGCTCAGACAGTAATGTAATAAAACTCTGGTGTTTATTATACAAAAATACTTAAAAATGTAAGTTCTGTTCAAACTGAAGGCTAACAAAAAGCTCACTTCCAGTACTTTCCAAACAGTTCCATAGTGACGGGTTACAGTCTTTTACAGTTAGGATATATTCCCTTCTGAGCATCTCATGTTGTTCTGAAATGATGTCCTGCTTCCTCGTTCCTCCTGATGACTCCTGTCTCACTTCAAGAACTGCTATTGTGGACTTTAAGCCACACCCCAAGAAGGGAAGATAACACATTTCACGATCTTTCCTCAGCTCTCCTTTTGTGGACATTGAATTGTATCATTAAAGAAACCCACCCATATTAATAAATTAAATCTTCTCTCTCTATCTCTCCCTCTCTCTGTTTGCTCTTAAAGAAACAGGTTAAACAGAGTTATAGAAACATTACTGCTTATAGTAACAGTGTTTATTTAATTTACAGCACATTCATTATAAAAGTTATAAATTTACGATTTATGTCAGTAGTTGCATGTTTGTCAATGACTTCTGCTTGACCATTTAGTGAGACCCGCCACATCATGCTACACTATGTACACATAAGTATTCTGTTGAGTATATACGGCTGTTTTAACTCACCTGCTTTTCTATTTAACTGTAATACAAGTAAAAGTGTCCTGCAGAGACACCAAATTTCCCAAAATTAAATTGTGGTCTTATTTTAAAAGTCTGTTTTACATGAGCAGACGTTATTGAAAAATATGACCACCACTTCCTGTAGTCTTACTGTACTGCAGTTCTACTTACATCAAAATAATTAGCAATAACCTAAGAAATATTAACTAATTCATGTGAAAGAGATAACATTTCCCCTATAAAACCACAACAAAAAATGCACCGGTGGAATATGTAACATAATCACTTCTTCTTCTTCTTCTTTTGGCTTTTCCCGGTTAGGGGTCGCCACTGCAGATCACCTGTCCGCTCATGACTGGCAGTGAAGTTTTATGGTGTTGGCCAACCTTCCACAGAAGGCACACACACACACACACACACACACACACACACACACACAGTGTTCAAACCACCTACAGCATGTATTTGGGATGTGGGAGGAAACCGGAGCACCCAGAGGAAACCCACACGACCACAGGGAGGACATACAGACTGCACACAGAAGGCACCTTGTAACATAATCACTAAAAATGTATTAAAAGTTAGAAAAAAGAATCATGTGCAAGGCTCAAACACATATCCTTCAAAGCATCAGTCTTGAGTATTATACTGTGCCACTCCTATTGTTCTGATATAACACTGTTTTTTAATTGTGTTTAGAAGCTATCATTTTCTACTTTTCAATATCAGATAAAAAAGTAGATGCTAATCTTTTATGGTTGGTGACTTCCATGGTTTCTTGTCTACAGCAACTGCAGCTTTTGGTTAATACCAAGATAAGACAGAGGTCCTACTTTTGCATGCCAGTAACTTTAATATCTCATAACCCTTTGAATTAATCTATAGATAAGTTGAATATATATTTTTGGTTCCTAGTTATTTAATACATAGCAATATTTCACCAAAATGGACAGCTTATGAATTATAAAGCTTCAGTCATGCATATCATGTTAAAAATGAAGTATAGCAAACCACAGAAATGGGGTAAACGCTAAATCTTTCATAAGTCACAGGTAGTGATTTAATAGCTAAGCATTTAAAAATCAACTTTATTTCCTTCAAATAAAACCTAAAAGACTTCAATGCCTTCACCTGTTAAACCTTCAAAATATTGCAATCTGGAAACAGTCGTCAAGTTAAATGGACCACCATTAATAAATAATTAAAGGATCAATCAATAAGCATGTTTCAAACTCTTATTGAAAATGAAATTGTTGGCAAAGAAATATACATAAAAATAAATAAGAGATAAATAGCACATAATTCTTAGACAACTGCTGTTACATATGCTATATAAAAGCTCATTGCTCATATCAGCAGGGATGAGGGTATTATACTTTAAAACAATGAAACTCATCTCCTTTTTTGAGGAGGAATGTAACATTCAGAAGTAAGTTATCAGATTACAAAACACTACAAGTATACCATGAATGCCTGGGGTAAAATAAGACGAGAATATCAACAACAACATTAAAAAAACTGATTATTTAATAAAAAATAACATAAAATGGTTTAGCGCTTTCATCTAAAATCGTAGACTCCATCAGAACCCATGGTACGATGACCTGACAGTTTAAATACTTTGCTCATCCAATCATTTCACAGTCTTGAATTAATGAATAATTAATTACTGTTTGATTCATATGACCTCATATCCTGCTTAAATCCAGGTAAATAATTACAAGCACGATAGAACAAATGCTTAAACCTCACAATAATATATAATAATAACTAATATTAGAAAGTATAACCATACTGTAATAGAATTAATGAACTTTAACCTTACTCAAACTCTAGCTTGTAGTACCGGCTTGATGTAAATGTATTCATTAATTCCTGGTGGCATTTAGAAGTATCTGCCATCTCACTTCTTTCTCACCTAACAATACCTTCAAATTGCTTCATCTACTAGACTGGTTCAAAACTTCTAATAAGGCAAATTTGAAAGTAGAACATCTCATACTGTCACTAATATGCCTATATAACGCATTATTAGCATCTTCTCACCTGATGGCATAGAGATGATCGTAAATCCTGTCTTCAAGATGTCTCCCAGTTTGGCCCACATAAAAACTGGGGCATCGTGTGCACTTAGTAAAATAGATGACATTTTTAGTTTGACAATTCCCTTTCCTAAAATGAATACAGGTGTGATTTTTACTGTTAACCACTAAAGACATATCCTCCAAAATTGCATGACATTGATTACAGTGCCCACATTTTTTTGTGCCACCCTTACTGTACTGAGTATATGATCTAATACCTTGAAATTTCTTTTTCAAATTATTCCCTATTCTATGTGTGAATCTTGGCTCATCTCCCACTAAGGAAAAAACATCCTCATCACATCTAAGAATGTTCCAATTAGTCCTAATAATCTTTTTACATGTCCAGTGTGGTCATTATATGGCAGAATACAAGCCCTACTATACTCATTGACTGCTGTACTTGTCACTGGGGAATTCACACTGCTGATGTCCACCCCTAACAGAGGTTTAAATTATTTGCCTCACTCACTGCTGACGTATGCTATAGCATCTTCCACTACAGTAGGTGGGTAGCCTGTTTCCCTGAACATAAAACCTATGTATTCGAGTTCATGTATCATGTCCTGATGTTCCGAGGTCATGCGTGCCGCTTGTATACATTATGCTTTGATAATATTTTTCTTTAGCTTAAGGGGATGACAGCTACTGTACTCTAAATTGGAGTTACTAAATGTATCCTTCCTATAGATTTGTGATTTAAACCCACTAGCAGTCAGGGAAATGTATGTGTCCAAGTAAGGAATACCTTCCCTACTAATATGATGTGTAAATTTTAGGAAGGAACTGGATGTGTTGAGGTATTCAATAAAGGTCTCAATTTCTGTGATATTTCCATCCCATAAAATGAAAACATCATCCAGCTATCCAACGTAACATCTGATGTTATGGTGATACCTGTGGTTGAAAATGACCTCATTTTCCCAATCCAATAACACAAGGGTGGCATAAAGTGGAGGGCTCCCATAGCCACTCCCTTATTTTGCCTGTAATATTCTCCTTCCAAAAAAATAAAATTATAGTCCAATACTATACTCATAAATTCACTAATAAGGGAGATCTTTTCCCACTCAAGGTCACTATGTCTTCTTATGCTACTAATAAATCGTTCCATCCCTTCATCACGGGGGATGCATGAATATAAATCAACTAGGAGGAACGTTTGTTGTTCATAAGTTATCAGATTAGGATACATGGAGTTATCCAAATCTGAACAGGTAATTCTTTGAGAGCTGTCAGTCAAAAAAAAATCCATAGGCAAATGGGTAAAACTGATTTATTTCAAATGTTCATAAGATAAGCCAGAACACTTTGCCTGACTTTATCACTTTTTTAAATACAAATCAGAAGACATGTGCGGCAATAGAAAGCCTGATCAATTTAGCAGCTATAGTGTATTAACTCTAAATGATAAGCCACTGATGACACAAACTTTGGCTCCATTTTCCAAATCACAGATGTAACACATAGTGCAAGGGGAAACCCAGTGTCCTGCATGTGTATATAATAATGGAAAAAGACCAAAGTACATGTTTTCCAATGATGGAAAAAGGCCAGAGTGTACTGACTGAAGCCATAATCTCTAGAATACCCTGCACAAGGTATTTGGGTCTGATTTTATGATTCCCCTTGAAACAGTATCTTGAAGAAAAGTTTGTAATGCCTTTTTTAAGATTTTTTTTTAACATCTTATTTCACAAATGGGACATATCTAGTAATCAAGTTAACCTCACTCTGACCATTAGGGTCAAATTAGAACCCTGGAAATCAAGGAAATGTTTTTTAGGGAGTTTGTGAATGCATGTTCACTATATCCGTACAGGCTGAGCATAGAGAAAACACCATAGAACACTCTGCCAGATTTTTTGTCATAGATATATATATATATATATATATATATATATATATATATATATATATATATATATATATCTGTAGTCATTAGGAATTTGCTATAGTAGTGAATTTCCCAAATGCCAAGAATGTATACTATCTGTTAGTAAAAATGTGTATTGTGGAATGACATTGCTGTCAGCTGTGGTCTTTCTCTGCCTATGTTTTCAAAACAAAGAATGCTACTTCCATTATATATAAATTGTTGTTGTAGATTAAATTCAAGTCACTTTCATGTGAATGACATAAGAAATCCATAATTATTGTAGCTCATCCCTGGCAAAGTCACCACTGGGGAATAATATAACTTGATGTTAGTTGGATATCACTGGTCCTTTTCATATTGTCCCATGAACAAACTAGCATATGAAGGGACAAGTGTTTCTTTCACTGTCATTCTTTTAGTCTGAATGAAGATTTTGCCATCAAATTAGAACAAATTATTTATTCTCAGATTGTAGTAAACTGAAGAAATATTCCAAAGATGTGAAAAGAAGACTTAAACAGCCTTAAGGCCATTCTGATGTTTAACTTAAGGATATAAGTTATGGACCTCCATAATAAAAAATAGCCGTCTAGGCAAGTGAAATAAGAAAAAAGATTTAAAACTTGTCCTTTATCCTTCCCATGTGAAACCAGTATATTGACATTCATTTGGGCATCCTTGGCCATAAATATACTAATCTTTTCAAGTGTCCTGTCGAGACTGGAAATGATTCGACTGCCTGATGAATGCTATAGGTTCTGATGTGCTTTCTGTGGGGTATAAAGGTCAGGTGTTCTTGGATTTTTGATTAGCAGTTTGTCCAGATATCTTCCTAAGGAAAAAAGCATTTTTAACTCCTTTATATAGGAAATAATAAAGTTTGTGTCATATCTCCTTTAATGGTTTTGTAGGTAATAATTTATAATCTTCCTGGACATTTAAGAACCGAAAAATATACCATTATATTGATCCGTGGTTGTTAGCATCAGGTGTCTACTTTGCCATCTCCATGGTGCAGAGGGACAAATCCCTAATTATAGCCCAGGTGACCTGGGTTAAATTAGCATCTTGAGGATCTTTGGTATTAGCAGGGAAGGATGGGTGGTGGGGCCCATCCCAAGAGGGAGGACATTCACAGAAGACTCTCCCTGAAGAGAGGTTTCTTTCAATGAGGGGGGTAGCCCTTTGATGAGGTTAGTGAATGCAGGGAGGGGTGGGGTATGAGCAGGACATACAGAAAAAAATCCTGCTTCCCACAGACGTAGTTGGTAGGACACCCTTAAACTGCACACTTGCCCCACCCTTATGGAAAAAGTCTAGGGGAGTAATTATGGCATCATATAGACCTGACAATGGATTTGTGGCACTGGGTACAGTGCTGAAGAATGACGCAGAGATGGGGGAACAAAACAAATCAGGTGTCTATGTTTGTCTGATGGTTTCACCACTAATGAACATTTTGGGTTAAAAAAACTGTAAGGCTGTTCATTCTTCCCATGCCAGATTAAAGATGACATTATTCTTTTTCAGTTCTTTGCATGTTTTTTAATCTGCTTGAGCAGTGAATGGTACATGTTCATACAGAGATTGTAAAAGAAAAAAATAAGTCACTATTATGTGGGATTTTGGAGACAAATGCATCCCACATACCTAAAGCTTTTTTTCTGTGAAAAAATCAGCCTGTATTTTTGGCAAGAAAATATTTTAGTCGTAATTTATGTATAAATTTCAAGATTTCAAACATAATTTCGGCCAAAGTATAGATTTGGAGATGGATTCTAGACAAACTAAAGCAGAGCTAATAGTATAGATAAAGAGATTGTTGCCTTATACTATCCTTTTAGGTCTATTTTAGGTAGCAGAGAGATAAACTCCATTACTTTCTTCCTCGTGATGGTACTGCTGAACTGCTGGAGCTATCTGAGAAAAGGTGATTTCCCTTGGCATTTGTTAATAAAATCTCTACATTTTTTTAATTTCTCCAAGTCTTTTGGGTTTCTAACACCATGATGGGAATCAACCTCCTTCTCAAGTCAAAGTACGATTAAATTCACAAAATTAGTATTGTTTTAATCTTCAAAGTTAGCCAGAAGTGCTCTTCGCAGCACCCACAATGTGCCCAGAAATTATTCCTTCTGCAATTTTTACTGAGTTACATGTATCGGTAACATATCTCAGTATGACTGTAAATTCTTTTTTATAAGACCTGTTTTTCCTACTACTATTGGAACTGTCTGGGTATCCTTTTTCCTCAGTGCCCTCATTTCTGCCTGCAAATCCTGGTATTTTATGACTTTGTGTCTCTCCATACGTAAGGCTCTCTAGTCACTGGGTGTAGCAATTTCAATGACCAATGCTACTTTTGTCTTCATTTCATGGACCACTATATCTGGTTTTCTCACATCTATTTTTTGAACTGTTGGCAATGGGTGATCCCATGTGATATAAACTTCATCGTTTTCTATAATGCTTTGTGGATCATGTTTCCAGTGGTTGTCAGCTACTTCAGCATTATAATGTTTGAACAATTCCCAGTGCAACAGTCTTGCCACATTATTATGCCTTTCAGTATACAGTCCTTCTGCCATCAGTATATCACAGCCAGCAACAAGATGTGCAACTGTTTCCAAATCTGTTTTACAAAACTTACATTTGTCTGTTTCTCACACATGTTCAATGGACTTTGTAAACAATGACGTACTTAGTCCACAATCTTAGGCCATCGATATTAACCTTGCATCTTTTGGTTTAAAGTCATCTCTTCTTAACCATATCTGTGTTTGATCCTGATCAACATGACATTGTTCCAAGACTTTTTTATATTTGTATCTGTATTTATGTATTTTCCCATATTACTTGCCTTCTCATCTGATCCTTCACATTATATTCTTTCTTTTGTTTTTTGGCACATTCAGTTGCTACATGATTTTTATCTACTTCTGATTTGATTTCCATTCCTGCTTGACACCGATATGCTTCTGCTAAACTAAGTAGGGAAGTCATCTTAAACTTATTCTCCTCATGTTTTAAAACTTCACTATGTTTGGATCTTGTGAGGTCAACAGATATGTATGTAGTCCAGCAAGCGCAGATCTATACATGTAATTAATATTGAGGAGGCCCATACCTCCTTCAGAATGGGGACTGTATAGTCTTGGAATACATTCTTCTTCTTAAGGCTTTTTCCCAGTTAGGGGTCGCCACAGCGGAACACCTGTCCGCTCATGATTGGCAGTGGAGTTTTACGGTGTCGAGTTGCAGCCCGGTGCCCAACCTTCAACAGAAGGCACACACATGCACACACTCACACCTAGGGCCAATTTAGAGTGTCCAATCCACCTACATTTGGGATGTGGGAGGAAACCGGAGTACCCGGAGAAAACCCACGCGGCCACAGTGAGGACATGCAGACTCCGTACAGAAGGCACCCCAGCCGAGGATCGAACCGGAGAACCTCTTGCTGTGAGGATAGTCTTGGAATACATTGATTTATGTAAATCATTTGATGAGCATGAAGCATCCTTATTGTTTTCCTGTCCAAACCAATCCAACAGCTTTTGTGGCCATCAATCACTCCAAAACTATAAGTTAGGACAGGAAGAGCAAATTGGTTTATAACTTGGACTTTATTCCTAGATGTCAATTTTAGTCTTTTGAAATATTCCTTACTAAATGTTATTGACATTTGTTCATGTTTTAGTGTCAATTCTTCATCAGTTCTCAGGTGTTTATACACTCCCTCTTGCTCAAGTTCTTTATCACATTCTTTCCCCAAACTGATGTTTTTTGGTTGCTTTTGTACATGTATAAAGACCAAATGATGTTCTTATATCATTTGAAAGCATTTTGACCACTTGCAGTTGTGCTTTCAGTTCCTTATCTGATGAACTATACAATTTTAAATCATCCACAAAAAAGAAGATGTGAAGTCTTTACACTTTGTTGTTTTATGGAAGCCAAATTATAGACAAGACCTAATCTGTTAAGTAGACAGTTTATGGGTTAAGGGCAAGACAAAAGGGCAGTAGTGACAGAAAGTCACCCTGGAATATCTCCCTTTGAATTGTTATCCCTTGGGGTAACAATTTGTGCTTTATCATGGCTTAACTGGAAAGTGGTTTGCCATTGATTCATGGTTGCTGTAATGTAACTGAGCAGAGTAGGGTTTATACATTTTAAGCTGTCAAATGCTTTTTTATAGTCAATCCATGCCATACTTAAATTCTTCCCTTTTTTTACAGTTGTCCACAATGACTTTAACAACAAATGATCCTTTGTTCCACATGGCTTTCTTTTGTTTCCCTTTTGTTCAATTGCCATGATTGAATTTTCTTCTAAATGACTATAAACCCTGTTGACATCAATTCCAGTGTATAGTTTATACAGTCTCAGAAGGCAAGTTATTGGTCTATAGTTTTTAGGGTAGCTTGCAGATTCACTACTAAGTAGGTGTATTATTTATCCCGTTATTAGCCAGGTTGGTCTCTGTTCGGGGTGTGCACATAAATAGTTCTTACTCATGGCTAAATGTTCATGTAGAGCTGTTAATACTTTTAACCAAAAGTTAGGTACTGCATCTGGGCCTGGGGTTTTCCATTTAGAGGCTTTTCTTAACTTTGTTTCAATCTCTCTGGCGTCACTTCATCCCATTTCATATCCTGTACATTTGAAATTCTTATTCTTTCTTTTACTTCTATCCATTTAACATTTTTGTTATGTTCCACGGAATCTTCATAGATCTTTCTCCAAAATATCTGTTTCTTCTTTTTTGGTGGTGTTTCAATTCCTTTTGCCTTGTTTCTCAATTCTCTATAAAACTTTTCTGGGTCATCAACAAATTGCTTTTTCTGTACTTTTCCTTTATATTTATCTGCATATCTTCTAGGTTTTTCTGCGTGTGCTAATATTTTTAGTTTATTATTTGTGATACTGCATGACAGATCCTGATCTGTTCTGATACTGCACATTGCTTTTATCACGTCTATCTTTCTGAGTATTTTTGTTGATCTGGCTCCCCCTTTTATACTCTTCTAAGAGTGACACTTCTTGTCTTAATTTATAGTTTTCTCTGTTCAATACTTCCATGATGGCATTTGATTTCTCCCCTTCCTTTCCCTTACTGCCTGTCATTTTGTGGTAAAATTTTCTGTTATTAATTTAGCTGCACAGTAATATAGCCTCCATACCTCTGTTATATCACATGAATCTATGAACAGTCCTAATTACTGTGTTCATTTCTTTTATGAAACATCTTCATTTTGGGGTTTTATTGACTTTGTGTAATTGATTTCTTTCATTGATCTTAATATGTCTGCCCATCTCTATTAAATCAAGCAGCTCTTCTCTTAGATCGTTATTTTCTAAACTGAGTTGACATTCTTTGTTCTCCATTTCCTGCGGACATTCTGTAGAAAGTTCCAGAGCATCTTCGTATGTCACATTCTCTTCAGTTTTATCCTTTGTCATCTGTTGCTCTTTCATATGGAAAATCAGTGGCCTATCACTCCACAACACTGACTGCATCAGAGTTGCCACAGTTTCCTGTTTCTTCCCTTGCGATGTAACTCCAGATGAACTTTTGTACTGGTTTCTTGTGGAAGACTCCAGAGTATCTTCATATGGTAACTGATAAGTTTTTTATGCTCCACTGGTTTCTCGTTAATTTGGGAATCCATTGCTCTATCCTGCTGAGATGTTATCAGATTTAGACTTTCTATACTAAATACTTTACTTTGCAGGTAATTCATAACCTCAGTTTCTAGTTCTTTAACTTCTCCATTACTAATCCTTTTTTCTACTTTGCCTCTTTGTTTTCTTATTTTTTGTATTATAAGATTTTCCATATCTGGATACCTTTGCCTGTATTTCTCTTCAAATATCTTTGGTGCTGCTCTTTTTGTATTGATTAGTTTTTCTTTCTCCTTTGCATAACATATTGCACCATATTAAATCTGTTTTTCTTTGCCATGTCCATATTTCTTCTTTAGGTGTTTCCTGCTTCTCCTGTTTCTCATGCTCAGAGGACTTGTTCTTCTATTGTGCAGTTATCCCATAACTTCAACATCTATGTCTTTAACTTCTGCTTTACTAAGCTTTTGCTCATCATTACCTCTTTGTGATGTTCTTTTTTGCATTGTGAAATTTTTCATATCTGTATGCCTTTGCCCTATTTCCCTTCGAATATCTTGGGGGCTGCTTTTTTTTTTTTGTATTGTTTAATTTGACTTTTATAAATATTGCAACATATCAGATCTCTTTTTCTCTCCCACGTGCACATTTCATTTTTATTTGTTTCAAAAACCTCTAGATTTTGTTCTTTATATTTTCACACTTCCTCAATTGCTTGTTTTTCCAAACTGCCCAAGGTTTCTTGGTCTATATAATGTTTTTCATAAATCTGTTGTATTAATGAACTCAAATTTTTGTTTGAAGCTTCTGACAGTTTTTCTTGTGCAAGTATGTTTCTTTCCTTTATTTTCTCTCTTAATCATCTTGTATACCTTCTGTCTGGAAATTCTGGCCTTCTTGCATAATAGTAAAAATACATAATTTCTTTCTTACCCTCAGTAGTCCACTCTGTCATCTTTATGGCTTTTCTTTGGCCTATCAGTTTTTGTGATTTTTACTGACAATTGCTTCCTTCTAAAACAAGGGCCCATCCTTCCCTTGGCATGGCCTGGCCCCATTGTAGGAATGTTTCCGTATATTGAGGAGTCTACACTGTCATTTTTTCCAGTTCTGGCACCAGTGCACCTACCAGGATTTGTCACTTTTTTATCCTGGGTCTTGTGCACCCACCTATCTTTTTTATTTTTTAACTTACTTCTGTCCATGATATATACTATATAAAATACAGTCTATATATCAGTGTCATCTTGCTGAGATTTATGAAAAACAGGGTCCACCTTGTGAAGGTACTCACCAAAACTTGAGGATGAAGCAATACTTCTCTCCTTTGCTTGCTGATTTATTCTCTCTCCATGTAGGCACCTCTGCCTTATGCAATCCTTTTAGGTCTTGTTTTACGTAGTAATTACTGCTGAATCACTGGATCTGTTGGAAAAAGGTTGATAACTGTTGAAATTGTTTAATACAATCTCCATATTCAAGTGAGTGTTTCCAGTGTACTCTGAGTTCACATCAAAGTAATTCCTGCCTTCTGCTCATTCTGAAATGATGCTGTGGGGGATCATAGCATCAGACACATCTGTGTTTTACACCATGTTGTGATGTTGTTGGTACTGATGGTGCCCTCCTTGGCAGCTGATGTCCTAGTGGTGTCAATGAAACCAGTGACTGGGTGAGAAGCCAGCTATATATCATTTCAGCTTGTGCTCCTTATGTAAAATGACTTCTTGCTTGACTAGTTGAAGGCAGTACAGTACCCCTGCATTCTGACTCATACCACAGAAAAATCTCTCCAGGATGTAAGATCTGAGTTTGCACAGCTTTTGTTGTTCTGATAATTGCTTGGCATTGTTTGCTGACCTTTCCTACTAACATTTCACTCCAATACTCTCAGAATATTTGCTCTTATCTTTCTTTTAAATCTTTCCCCTCTTATTAAAAAGTATACAATGGCATTTAGTAAACTCTTAAATCTTGAAATTGTAAGTATTTATCCAGTAGGACACTATTAAAATGAAGGTTTAATTACATTTAAATGTGTTTTTTAAAAGCATTTAATACTTGTCAGTTTGTGGCTTAGTATTATCAGCATAAAGGGAGTCATCAGACACATTGGCTTGTGTCCTGACACTTCTGTTCTGAATATTCTAGAAATGCTATAGTCAGAAGTCTTCAGCTTGGGCATTTGCAAGCAAAGAACACCATATTCATATAAAATCACAATTTATCATGTAATAAGATTTATCAAATATTGAAAAACATATTTTCTTCAAGTAAAAGTCTAAAATTATTCCAGATAATTAATACCTCAGCCTGGCAGGCATTTAAAGAGTACAATATCGTGATAGCTGTAAAGCTAAATCCACTGTAGTTGTTTAATTATTTAATTAATATACTAATCAACATACAAGTACAAAAATTCTATTTAAAAAATAAAGTCCTACCAAATGAGTGAACATATATGTGATACATAGTACAGACATTTCTAGACTAGTGCTGTAAAATATATTATATCAAAGGGCACCTACAAGCAATATTCAGATAGTAAGTCATTGATCATGTCACCAGAAATTAAGGTATTATATTTAAAAAATTACCTCCTTTTTTTGAAGAGGAATGCTTCATTCAGAAGGATGCACTGAGGTCTGATAGAGTTGCTAAATATACATTACTTTTCTTTAGTTGTTTTGTGTTATATTTGTCTAACCAACAATGTGTACCATGCCATTTTTTATGGGATGTATCATTATGTAGCTGGGATGTATTTGCTGTAAACATAGTTTACAATTCGTCAATATAGTTTACAATTCACACATTCTACAGTTAGTAACAGCCCCCCAATTAGAAATTTCTGAATGGTTGTTACCATAACAGCAATGAGGAAGTTCACTTAGAATTATAAATAAAGCAACACTTTACAAGAAATGCAATGATTTGGACCAGAATGGGTTTTATATCTTTCTATCTATGTATATATACATATATATATATATATATATATATATATATATATATATATATATATGGATCACCTTTATATCCCTGAAATCGCGTTTCGCCGACACACTAATCACCGACACCAAAAGACCGACAACAAAAAACACCGACAACGCAAAACACCGAAAACCATTACACCAACACACTACACGTAAAATACACAGTACACTACATAACATATGCACTATCCCTAACCCAAACCCTAACCCTAAGGTCCGACACTACCGCACACTTACCCTACCTGCACCCTAACCCTAACTCACTTACCCACCCCTAACCCCAAGATCCGACACTACCGCACACTCACCCTACCTGCACCCTAACCCTAACTCACTTAACCCACCCCTAAACCCACAGTCCCTCACTATCGCACACACACCCTACCTGCACCCTAACCCTAACTCACTTAACCCACCCCTAAAACCACAGTCCCTCACTATCGCACACTTACCTGTCTGCTCCCTAACACTAAATCCCTCACTCGATCGCACACTTACCGAGTCCGTCGGATTCTCACCTTGTCGGTCATCTGCGTTGTCGGTGTTTTCGTCCCGTCGGATTCCGTGTCAGCGAAACGCGTTGTCGGGCATCTAAAGGTGACCCATATATATATATATATATATATATATATATATATATATATATATATATATATATATATATGGTTTACCATTACAATTTCGCCATGCAATTGCACAGCTATGAAGTATTCGAACAACAGATGTTCGAATACTTCATATTTCAGCAGGTTATGTGAGCGAACGGTATTATTGCAAATGGACTGTGCATTTGCAATTATAACGTTCACTCATGTAAGGGGATCGCAGTACAGTGCGGTTAGGAAAATACATCCCTTTCCTCACTGTAGTGCGATCTTGGAGTTGGAATATTAAGTTAGGGGGGTGTGGGGGGTGCAGGGGGGTGAGTTTAGGCTAGTTAGTTAGGGAGTTAAGGGAAGGGTGGGATTGCTGTTCAACATTAACAGCTGTTTTCTGACTTTAGGAATGTTCGGAATTGTGTACTTTCGGCGAAACACTTCGCTGATAAGTATACTTTTTTTTTTTTATTTTCGAAATAATGATAGTAAACCTATATATATATATATATATATATATATATATATATATATATATATATATATATCAGTGTGTGTGTGTGTGTGTGTGTGTGTGTGTGTGTGTGCATGTGCGTGTGTGTTTATGTGAGTGCAAGGGATTATTGTATAACAAAGTAGGGGAATGTCCTGAAATATCACAAGTTTATTTATATTTATAATTATTTTACCATTTTGAATATCACAATTACATTTCAAATTTTCAGGAACAACCTGCCTGTTAAAGCATGGCACAGCTAAAGCAACATTAGCAAAAGCGGGAGTCGAAGTTTAAAAATATGAAATGCTGTAATTGCTGACATTTTGGTCCCACTGAGCTACTTAGCAAAAGAAAAATACAACGCACTTTTCAAGTGCCAGAGTGAAAAACAAATACCAGTGCAAAAACCACAATAAAAAATTGAAGGTAAAGGACCCTGTTCTATGTATTAAAAACCATGTAGCATGCAAAATGCAGAGTTCTGACAAGGGTGTGTTTTGGGGAAGAAGAGAGAAACCAGGATGAAAAGGCAGATTCATTGAATAGTTTGGAATGAAGAAATATCTTTAAAAAATATTGGATAATAAAAGCATTAAGAAAGGATTTAGGCAAAGCTGCTGTTTGAAGCAGCTCCAGGTTATAGTTTCTCCATGATAAATGTTGGAAAGTATTAAAAATTTTGGGAATTGTAAAAGTACTGGAATTTGAGGACTATTGGATGGATCTGAACAGCTAGATAATAAATGTCAGAGTTTCTTGAGAACTGCCATCAAAGGAAAAAAGTAAATAGCTTATTTATCTGTGTGTTCTATTCCTCCACCGAAGACATTGAAAGGAAATAAATAATAATGTACTTTCAAGATTGTTCACATCAAAGTCAGGTTTCTATGCTTTAGGAACAAACATAGATGCAAAATTAAGCCATGTCTTGAAAAAAACAAGAAGGGCTATTACATCAGATGGTTCCATCAGGATCTGTTTTGTCTGCAGACTTGCAGTAAATGGAGTAAAATGCCCATTCCTCAAGGCTGATGGTTTCTTGGTGATTTTGCTGCTAGTAAGCAGATTTTGATACTTGGATGTGAACAATGCATACCGATGAACTGTTATGGACAAATGTACTAAAATATGTGAACATGCACATTGCGAAGTTTTGTTTCAGATATAATAGATTATCACTTTGAGTGTCCCCTACAGATGCATTTCAAAGAACATCTGACAGCATGCTGCAAGTGTTATGAACATTGTGGGTTACCTGAACAACAGTTTGGTAATTTGCAGAACAGAAAAAGGCCTTCTACGTATTTCAGCATTGTATTAAGCAGATACAAACATTCTAGATAAAGTTTAGAAACATCTGAATATAGATGTCAGGGAAATAATGCTGCATTCCTAATTCATAAGGCAAATTTTGTGATTCTGCATCTAGTGCTGTAGAAAGGGCAAGCACTTCACCAAAAAACAAAACTGCATAGCGTTACAATACTGAAAGTTTTAATAATAAACCAGTGGATGACTCATATCAAGCTTTGTCTCAGTATATAAAATGTTCCCCTCCCTTTATTTATTTTATTTATTTTATTTTACATTTGTTGACCGGGCTAGTCTAGCTGGATATATGTCCATTTTCAGTAGAGGCCCGGGGAGAAAAGTTCCAAAGGCATATGGAATAGAAAAAATACAAAAATGCAAAATACAAAATATAAAATATAAAACTATAGTTTAAGATATACAAAGGGGTAACAGTAAAGATACATGCAAAAAACTAAATTAGAAAGTGGTAGGAGTTTAAGTAAGCAAAAATTAAAAAATGTTTATTTATCCCCCCCCCCCACATAGTAGCAATAGAGAGCATTCATTAATAGTATTAAACTACAATACTTCGAATGAGCTTAGCAAGGGCAGTAAGGGATATTGTAAAAATGCAAGACAGTAAGTTTACAATGTCGTTGAGATGTAGGACGTTAGCCAGGGTTAGTGCAGGAACATAACCAGTGTATGTTGAGATATGATTTTAGTTTCTTTTTAAATAGTGTAAGAGATGACAGAGAAGTGAGGTCAGTAGGAAGTGAATTCCATAACTTTACAACAGTGTTAGTGAACAGGGTATCACCTGCTAAGTTATAAGATCTGCAGGTGTTAATCAGAAGTTTGTTGGATGACCGTAGGTTTTTAGGATTGCTGTAGGGGATGAAAAGGCTTGAGAGTATTGGTGTGTTTGTGGGTTGCGAGAGGATCTTATGGGCTCTAGCAAGCTGGAGATATTGTAAATGGTGTAGAAACTCAAGCCAGCCAAGTTATTTTAGGTTAAGGCAGTGATGAGTCCTTAAAGGGGAGGCAGTAGCAAATCGAGCAATATTATTATAGGATACTGCTAGTTTGCTGAGGTTACTTTTAGAAAGATTTGTATAAGTGGGAGAGGCATAGAGTAGAGTAGAGATAAGGTGAGTTCTTGCTAAAGCAGCCCTGGCTGTTGGTGTAAGAAAGGGTTTGACTCTATAGAGGGAACCTAGTTTTTTATTGACTGTTTTTATAGTGTTATTGACATGAGTATCAAAATTGAGGTTATTGTCAATTGTTATACCTAGTAGTTTAGTAGTTGGGTCGGGAGAAATAAGTGTACCGTTGTTTGATGTGAGTGTGAAATGAAATGGGGGGGACTTACGGGTAGGTGAGAAGAGGAGCATTTTAGTTTTTTTGGGGTTTAGAAGGAGGCAACGGTCAGAGAACCATTGTTCGACAGTATTAAATGCTTTCTGGGTAAGGGTATGTAATTCAGTTGGAGAAGTAGCTGAACAGATAATAGTAGAATCATCTGCATATTGAATGCATGTAGTATGTGGAATTACTAACTGAAGATCATTTATATAAATGGAAAAAAGCAGAGGACCTAATATAGAACCCTGAGGGACACCGAGGGAGATGGGCAGGAGATTAGAAAGGTTATTGTGCCAAAGTGCAGCCTGCTGTCTGTTTTCAAGGTAAGATTTGAACCAACTGATGGCTAAGGAATCAAGAGAAAGTGATTTCATTTTATGTAAGAGGAGTTGGTGATTAACCATGTCAAAAGCTTTGGATAAATCAAGGAATACTGCAGAGGAAGGAATACTTTTGTTCCGGTTTTTATTAATACAATCAGTGAATGATAGCAGGGCAGTGGTAGTACTGTGGTATGGCCTGAAGCCATGCTGACAGTTAGCTAGTATGTTATTTTGTAAAAGGCATTGAAGAAGTTGCTTATGGATACACTTTTCCATGATTTTTGCCAGAGGAGATAGTAGAGCTATTGGATGGAAGTTAGAGAAGTCATAAGAGTTGCCACCTTTGTGTAATGGAATAATGTGGGAGATTTTCCAGATTGATGGGATATTACCTTCACTTATGGTTCTATTGATCAGAATAGATATTGGGTAAGCAATGGCTTTTGCACCTTTTTGACAAGAAACGAAAAAGAGGGGGGAAAAAAAGATAGAAAAGGAAAGGAATTTCTCATCAAAAATCAAAATAATTATGTCTTAACTCTTAATCAGTCATGATAGTTGGAATGTAGTCATCTACATCGTTATCCGCATATGAATTCCTAGAGACCTAGAGACAAGACAAAAAGAAATTGTAATAATTATCTAAAAAAACAAACAGACATTGGAATGAATTTAAATTACTGGATGTGATTAATATTTAGACAATAGCACTTTTAACATGTTTATGGTTTACTTATTATGTAACAATGTTAATGGTAATCCTCTACTTTGCATCCTTGCGTAACAAATGGCTTCACTTTATATACTATCTATATAATATGTATTCATTTCAGCCTTGTAATTATGGTAATATCAAATTCTCTGCTGAAACCATGCACAAAGTAGTATAACAGAATTGCAAAAATATGGGTGGTCTTTTTAACATTAAACAGCAAACCAACACCAAGTAACCTTTTGGTTTAAAAGAGTGATCTGACTCCAAGAGCATTAGTTTATTCTCTTGTAATGATAGCCGATAAAGTATGTAGCTAACAACAGACACTATAGTTGTATATTTTTTAAATGTCTACAGGTTAGATTCACCCCTCTACCATTTAGAATGTACATTGGTAATGGAGTAAGTTACTGTATGAATCAGTCCCCATTGTTTTCTAGATCTACTTTAACTTATGTTGAGAGGTTGTACTTCATAAGAGGTAGCCCTCACAAAGATGCAATGGCTATCTGTTTGCCAGTTTAGATTTAGTTAAGAGGAATGCTGATTTAAACCTACACGGATACAAATGTATTTATTTATTTATTTGCCTTTGATTACTGGGAAAGTCTAAATGGGCAAAGGTGATTTTCAGCAGAGGCTTGAGAAGGAAGTTCATACATTTGCACAGACAAGTAGCATAATCTAGCAATAAAAAATATAACATTTAATACTGACACATGTATAATTTAACAGGTGATCTCCATGTTATGTATACTGTATACCCAGGGATTTGGAAAACTGACATCCATGATCGCAGCCAAGTCAACTCTGTTTATAATGCATGATAAGCCTTCAGGCTCATTAGGAATGCATACAGCCAGGTCTGCTAGTGAAATGAGCAACTCCTCATGATGGCTGCAATAGCGACCCAAAGGAAGATCATGTTAGACCAACTCTTTTCCAAAGTAAAGTTTGGACAGCCATTGTCATGAGCTACCAGTGTAGTTGTTGATTGGTAAGGGTTGAGTATAAAGGTATTACTAGGGCAATGAAAACTGCAGAAATTGACAGAACACTGCAAAGGGAGCTAGACAGGTGGTGAGCATGTGGAGAAGGGGGTATCACACATACACAGATATCTGACTGAAATACCAGAACATAATAAAAATTTAAAACTCAGAATATGGGGG
The DNA here is from genome assembly GCF_019279795.1 of Protopterus annectens. Taxonomy (NCBI): domain Eukaryota; kingdom Metazoa; phylum Chordata; order Ceratodontiformes; family Protopteridae; genus Protopterus; species Protopterus annectens. The sequence continues at coordinate 530,895,609 of NC_056742.1, read as the reverse complement.
ACAGAGTAAAGTAACATGATATATCCACCTACAACACTCCTGACATTGTTAATATTTTTATTTTATTAATATACTTGTACAATAATGGTAAATGTAACAAAAAACAAAATATTAACCCCGCAGAGAGTTGAATCTCATCACCCTACTTAGCGAAACTGTCATACACACAGCATTAACTAGGTGAGCTATTGCAGAAGTTGTACCAATGTGGTTAGGGAGACACATATCAGGAGAATGTTACACAACAGCAGACTGGAAGCAGTAGTCAAAAGAGTGCTCTCAAGGGAATTGAACCAAGGACTTTCTCAAATAAGCATCATGTTCACCTAACATTAATTAGATGATCCATTGCCAGAGTCATACTGAAGGGGTTATGGAAACACATATCAGGAGAATGTTACACAACAGCAGACTGGAAGCAGTAGTCAAAAGAGTGTTCTCAAGGGAATTGAACCAAGGACTTTCTCAAATAAGCATCATGTTCACCTAACATTAATGAGATGATCCATTGCCAGAGTCATACTGAAGGGGTTATGGAAACACACATCAGGAGAATGTTACACAACAGCAGAATGGAAGTAGTAAACAAATGACAGGCTACAAGGGAGGTGCCCAAGGACTCTCTTCTATACACACTATTAATGAGGTCATCTATTGTAGTAGTTGTACTGTAAGGGTCAGGGAAATGTTACACAACAACAGACTGACAGCAGTAATTAACAGACAGGCATCATAGGAATTGAGCCCAGGACTCTCCTCAGTGAGAGTCTCATACATACAACATTAACTGCGTGAGATACTGCAGAAGTCATATTGAGGGGGTGGTCAGGGGAGCACATAGAGGAATCTTACATTCAGACAGAATGTAGACATAAAAGTAAAATAAAAGATATAACAATGAGAGGATTGAAAGACCCCACACTGTGCATTGACAGTCTACAAAGCAGGTCATTAACAGGATGAGCCTCGGCAGCGGTCATTATAACGGCATGCATTTTGCTCTGTTTGTATTTGATAACAGCAGGACAGTGGTGCTCTGCTCATCTGCTTGACCGATGGTGATATTGATAATTCATGACATAGACTGGACTCCATTTTTGCTACACAGCAAAAACAGTATTTCTCATTGGTTAGAGCTGGGAATCAATGGTGCTCCCATTGACCCATTGCACAACATATAATCATGAAAAGATAATTTTGTTATAAGCCCCTTTGATGTTGGAAATGAATGTATTAGGCAGAGATAAAAAGGGAAGGAAACAGTGGGTAGAAAACAAGGCAATCAAATAAGGAAAGAGCAAGATGGAGGTGGGATAGGAGGAATAATCTTTTTTTTTTGGGGGGGGCAGGTGCCCATGTTCTTTTTTTTAAGAAATGAAAGTTTGGGACTAACAGGCTGTGGGTTAACAATGAGGGATAGGGACACAATGGTGAAGGAGACTTTAGACAAACAGAGGGGAGACAATAGTGAGAGAAGGATTGTTAAACCAGCATGGGTTGGCATGAACACAAAATGTAGTGGAAAACAAGGTGGGGGTTAGGATTGGGTAGTCAAAGATTCACTCGCTGTTGGCTAAGACACAGTGGGAGATTACTCATCACCCTGGGTAATATCACTACTTGGTCCTGGTGCAGAAGGCAGATCAACAAATCACATGACCATGGTACAAACATGGCCAATATGGGCACCAAACCTCCTGTCAATAATATCACCCATAATGTCTGCCAGTTGAGGATGGGCTACAAAAGTGTCACCTCCACTGACACTGCTCCTGGCAAGTACCATTCTCTGCTGCAATGCAATCTGATGCAAGTGGTGCAGGGCTACCTGATCCAGGTGGTGCTGGGCTACCTGATGCAGGTGGTGCTGGGCTACCTGATGCAGGTGGTGCAGGGCTACCTAGTGCTGGTGGTGCAACCTGATGCAGGTGGTGCAGGACTACTTCATGGTGGTGGTGCAGGGTTACCTGATGCAGGTGGAGCAGAGCTACCTGATGCAGGTGGTGCAGGGCTACTTGATGGTGGTGGTGCAGGGCTACTTGATGGTGGTGGTGCAGTGCTACCTGATGCAGGTGGTGCTGGGCTACCCATTGCAGGTGGTGCAGGGCTACTTGATGCTGGTGGTGCAGGGCTACCTGATTCAGGTGGTGCAGGTGGTTCAGGGCTACTTGCAGGTGGTGCAGGTGGTGCAGGGCTACTTGATGATAGTGGTACAGAATTACCTGGTGCTGGTAGTGCAAGGCTACCTGATGCAGGTGGTACTGGGCTACCGGATGCAGGTGCTGCAGGGCTACCTGATCCAGGTGGTGCAAGGCTACTTGATGGTGGTTGTGCAGTGTTACCTGATGCAGGTAGTGCAGGGCTACCTGATGCAGGTGGTACTGGGCAACTTGCTGGTGGTGGTGCAGGGCTACCTGATGCAGGTGGTGCTGGGCTACATGATGCAGGTGATGCTGGGCTACCCAATGCAGGTGGTGCAGGGCTACCTGATGCTGGTGATAAAGGGCTATCTGATGTAGGTGGTGCAGGTGGTACAGGGTTACCTGATGCAGATGGTGCAGGTAGTGCAGGCCTACCTGATGCAGGTGGTGCAGGAATACCTGACACAGGTGGTGCAGGGCTACCTGATGCAGGTTGCACAGGGCTACCTGATGCAGGTGGTTCAGCACTACCTGATGCTGATGGTGCAGGTGATGCACGGCTACTCGATGCAGGTGTTGCAGGGCTACCTGGTGATAGTGGTGCAGGCTTACCTGATGCAGGTGCTGCAGGGCTACCTGATGCAGGTGGTGCCAGGCTATTTGATGGTGGTGGTGCAGGGTTACCTGATGCAGGTGGTGCAGGGCTACCTGATGCAGGTGGTACTGGGCTACTTGCTGGTGGTGGTGCAGGGCTACCTGATGCAGGTGGTGCAACCTGATGCAGGTGGTGCAGGGCTACTTGATGGTGGTAGTGCAGGGCTACTTGATGGTGATGGTACAGTGCTACTTGATGCAGGTGGTGCTGGGCATCCCATTGCAGGTGATGCAGGGCTACTTGATGCTGGTGGTGTAGGGCTACCTGATTCAGGTGGTGCAGGTGGTGCAGGGCTACTCAATGCAGATGGTGCAGGTGGTGCAGGGCTACTTGATAGTGGTGCAAGGTTACCTGATGCTGGCGGTGCAAGGCTACCTGATGCAGGTGGTACTGGGCTACTTGCTGGTGGTGGTGCAGGGCTACCTGATGCAGGTGGTGTTGGGCTACATGATGCAGGTGATGCTGGGCTACCCAATGCAGCTTCTGCAGGGCTACCTGATGCTGGTGATGAAGGGCTACATGACGCAGGTGATGCTGGGCTACCCAATGCAGGTTCTGCAGGGTTACCTGATGCAGGTGGTGCAGGTAGTGCAGGCCTACCTGATGCTGGTGGTGCAAGAATACCTGATGCAGATGGTGCACGGCTACCTGATGCAGGTGGTGCAAGGCTACTTGATGGTGGTTGTGCAGGGTTACCTGATGCAGGTGGTACTGGGCTACTTGCTGGTGGTGGTGCAGGGCTACCTGATGCAGGTGGTGATGAGCTACATGATGTAGGTACTAATAAAACCAAATAACAAAAAAAGCAGAAAGGCAGAGAAAGCACGAATGCACACACCAAATAGCGTATAAACAAATTTAATCTCCGCTTTCGTAAAAATAAACTTCCTCAGAATACAACACTCAGAATCAAAAGCATCCCTTAAATACATCAACTAATTAAAAAATACATCATGTGATAAATTGCTTAATTGGTCAAAAATTTTTTTTAAAAAAATACCATAAGAGTACTAACTAAAAAATGTCAAACATACTAATTTAATAACAGTTCAAGCAATTTATTCCTATCTAAATTTTTGGAAATAGATAATTTGCGATATTTTAAAAAACATTTTAAATTGATAGTATCATTTAACCCAGGAGGGTTATCAGAAAAAAGTTTGATCTGCCATAAAACCTCTCGTTGTTCTACATAATTCTTAAAATCACCAGCCCTGCCATCATGCGTACATGTTTCTAACACAGTAAACATAAATTTTCTAAAACCAGTACAAGAAATCGAATGTCTAAATAAAGCATTATTATGATTCTTTGTCTTAATAGCATATAAATGTTCTTTAATACGTGTGCCCAAGCTTCTGGTAGTCATACCAACATAAAAAGCTGGGCACACAGAGCATAAAGCAATGTATATGAGTCCACTGCTTGTACAATTAACATAACTTGTCACCTCTAAAATCCTATCACTGGTGACAACATTGATAAATGGACCCTCAGAAATAAAACGACAAACAGTACAATTATTGCATCTAAACATCCCTTTCTTATTTTGTTTATTAAAAGTAGATACTGTTTTATCAGAACTGGCTCTCTCAAAAATATTTTTCAACGAATTATTTTTACGAAACACAAAATTGGGTTTGCAACCCACTACTTTAATAATGTCCTGGTTGCCTTTAATCACTTTCCAGTTGTCTTCTAATATCTTTTTTAACCTAAAACAATCTGAACTCATTTCAAATGAACAATAATGTTCTGTGTTAACAGAGTTCCTAGCCACTACATTAACTTCAGACTCCTGGTTTCGGATGTTAGAAAAACCTTTTGTCAGTATTGGTGGAAAAAATACATCACGTTTATTAAAAACCTCAGTACCTGTGTTCATTAAAAAATTCTCATCATAGCCCCTAAGGCTAAACAAATACACAATGAAGTGAAACTCATATAAAACGTCTATTTCCCTAGTGGTCATGCGGCTGGCCCTTATAAATTGTCCCCTGGGGATGTTTTTGGTAATGTGCTTTGGGTGGCCACTAGAAAAATGTAAATAACCATTTGTAAAAGTTCTTTTTCTGTGTATTTTGCTCTGAAAACAGTTGTTATCAAAATCCCACCAAAGATGCACATCCAAATAGTTAATAATTAATCCTACGTCACCAAGGGTAAATTGAAGAAAATCCAACTTGGAATTAAGTAGCTGTACCATGTTGTCCACACTAGTTTTATTACCCTCAATGATAAAAATAAGGTCGTCAATGTATCTTCCATAAAATAATATTTTAAATGTATTATGTATGGTGGACAAAAACTCCTCCTCCCACCAAGCCATAACTATGTTGGCGTAAGCTGGGGCAGCTGGAGAACCCATGGCAACCCCACGTTTTTGCCTGTAGTAGTTGTTCCTAAACAAGAAAAAATTATTTTCCAAGATGATGTCCAGAAATCGACACACTAAAGAAATCTGAGAATTATTTAAAAGTTTCTTTGAAACTAAAAAACTGCGTACGGCTTCTACTCCATCAGTATGGGGTATGCAGGTATATAGTGAATTAACGTCTAAGGTAAATACAATATGTTTGATAGGATCAAAAGTGTTTTTCTCATAAAAAGTTTTCACCTTGTCCAAAAAATGCCAAGAGTCTTTTATGAAAGATGGTTGAGTTTCTAACAAAGGCCCCAAGATACTGTCTATTATTAATGATATACCCTCTGTGACAGAGTGTGGAGATGACACGATCGGACGTAAAGGAGGATTCAACACATTTTTGTGGGTTTTAGGAATTCCAAAAATAACCCCAATCTTGGGGTTATCAACCACACAGAAATTATAAAGACTTAAAGTAATTTCTCCACACATTAAAGCGTCGTAAATATGAGAATGTACCTTGTTAAAACATTTCATAATATCAAACAACGCAATTGTCTCATATTCACAGTTGTTATCCAAAATGTCCAACATTTTCTTGTAATAATCATCATGCTTCATAACTACTATATTTGAACCTTTGTCACTTTTCATAAATCTAAACATAGTTGCTAACTCCTTTAGATGTTTTAGTGCTTGTCTTTCTGAATAATCTAAATTATTATGATGAAAATTTTGTTTGTCAAACAATAAATTCACATCCTTAATACATAACTCTTCATAAGACTTAATAGTATAATGTAAATTGGGAACAAAACTGGAAGGTTTTCTAACTATATCGTGATTGTCAGAAATACCATGCATCAAAAAAGACAAATTTAGTTGCCTGGTGAATTTTTTAATGTCCACAATGGTTCTGCTATAGTCAGCCTTCTGACTAGGAATAAAATTTAAACCATATTTTAAGACAGATAATTCAACATTGGTAAAAGAAAAGTCAGTTAAATTAATAATGCCAAAATCTTCGGTACAGTCAGTTATTCCTCGTCCCCTGACGAACTTGAGCCCAAAAAAGTCCTACTTCTGGTCAGCACAGAGCTCTTACCAAAAGTGTTAGAACTATTCTTTTTAGAAGAACTGTCCGATGGTAAAGTCACTACTGTGTCTTTGTTGTTGGCAATAATGACCACAGGATCAGTGGAACTACTCCTGTGGCCACTAGATGGTTTATTTGCAACAACAGTTTTGTTACAGTCCAAAGGCTTGTCTTGGTTGGTGTCTGTTTTAGAAAAAACAGAAGCAGACACCAAAGGAGGAAAAGACGTGTTGTAATCAGAACTACTGTTAGTGAATGTGTCAACCTGATTTTGAAAACGTTTAAATGAAGGTAAAGAAGAACTACTTGACTGGTGAGCAAAGTTGGACCTTTGCTTTTGTGCCATAGAATTACGAAAACCAGGAACGAAATAGTTATAAGCTGCTTTCTGATCGTATACATTAATGTCACGATCCAACTTAGACTTCTTTCTCATGGTAACTTCATTAATATGCAATTTTAGCTCATTAGTCAAGCTCCCAAAAATAGATCTAAAACGACTTTCTGAAAGCCGATGCTTGATGAAATCCTCACATTCTTTAATTTCCCTGGTTAACATAGACATTTTGTTGACATTATTGTCAATAAGCAAGTGTAAAAAACGAATGCCTGCCTCGTTGAAAAAGTTAACTAAAGTACTAAAAAACGGGTGCCCAATATTGATACCATTAGGGCATTTAAAGAACCGGAGGCCCTTAGGAACAACCCCCAGTTCAATACACCTTGAGAAGTAATGGTTTTCTATCTCTAAAGATTTGTACCTCTTAAGAAGTTTCAGTAGCAATTCCCGCTGGGTGTTAATTTCTCCATCGTTGTTATCGAAAGAGCTCCGGTTTAAGTTACAAAATGGATTATCATCTCGGTTGAGAAGCTGAAAACAGCAGGCGTTCTCACCGCTGTTGAATTTAGAAGTCCCATTCGGTTTCCGGTTCGCACTCCTAAGGTCTCCGTGAGGAGACCCATCCAGGTCGATGACAGTATCAAGTTCCTCATTAGATCCAGTTGGGCTAGAAGCCTGTAGCACATTGTCCGTTGCTTTCGCCTTAGTAACCAAAAATTTTAATGACAGCTGAATGTCCATGAGCGTCGATATCAATAAGTCGCCGGCTTTATCAGCCCCGGTGGACGGTGTAGAATGAACAGACATGTTCAGAAGAGTGTCGTCGGCTATCTCTGCCATAGATAGCTAAATGAAACCACGCAAAACCAAAAGCCACTAATAAAACCAAATAACAAAAAAAGCAGAAAGGCAGAGAAAGCACGAATGCACACACCAAATAGCGTATAAACAAATTCGTTCCTGGTTTTCGTAATTCTATGGCGCAAAAGCAAAGGTCCAACTTTGCTCACCAGTCAAGTAGTTCTTCTTTACCTTCATTTAAACGTTTTCAAAATCAGGTTGACACATTCACTAACAGTAGTTCTGATTACAACACGTCTTTTCCTCCTTTGGTGTCCGCTTCTGTTTTTTCTAAAACAGACACCAATCAAGACAAGCCTTTGGACTGTAACAAAACTGTTGTTGCAAATAAACCATCTAGTGGCCACAGGAGTAGTTCTACTGATCCTGTGGTCATTATTGCCAACAACAAAGACACAGTAGTGACTTTACCATCGGACAGTTCTTCTAAAAAGAATAGTTCTAACACTTTTGGTAAGAGCTCTGTGCTGACCAGAAGTAGGACTTTTTTGGGCTCAAGTTCGTCAGGGGACGAGGAATAACTGACTGTACCGAAGATTTTGGCATTATTAATTTAACTGACTTTTCTTTTACCAATGTTGAATTATCTGTCTTAAAATATGGTTTAAATTTTATTCCTAGTCAGAAGGCTGACTATAGCAGAACCATTGTGGACATTAAAAAATTCACCAGGCAACTAAATTTGTCTTTTTTGATGCATGGTATTTCTGACAATCACGATATAGTTAGAAAACCTTCCAGTTTTGTTACCAATTTACATTATACTATTAAGTCTTATGAAGAGTTATGTATTAAGGATGTGAATTTATTGTTTGACAAACAAAATTTTCATCATAATAATTTAGATTATTCAGAAAGACAAGCACTAAAACATCTAAAGGAGTTAGCAACTATGTTTAGATTTATGAAAAGTGACAAAGGTTCAAATATAGTAGTTATGAAGCATGATGATTATTACAAGAAAATGTTGGACATTTTGGATAACAACTGTGAATATGAGATTATTGCGTTGTTTGATATTATGAAATGTTTTAACAAGGTACATTCTCATATTTACGACGCTTTAATGTGTGGAGAAATTACTTTAAGTCTTTATAATTTTTGTGTGGTTGATAACCCAAAGATTGGGGTTATTTTTGGAATTCCTAAAACCCACAAAAATGTGTTGAATCCTCCTTTACGTCCGATCGTGTCATCTCCACACTCTGTCACAGAGGGTATATCATTAATAATAGATAGCATCTTGGGGCCTTTGTTAGAAACTCAGCCATCTTTTATAAAAGACTCCTGGCATTTTTTGGATAAGGTGAAAACTTTTCATGAGAAGAACATTTTTGATCCTATCAAACATATTGTATTTACCTTAGATGTTAATTCACTATACACCTGCATACCCCATACCGATGGAGTAGAAGCCGTACGCAGTTTTTTAGTTTCAAAGAAACTTTTAAATAGTTCTCAGATTTCTTTAGTGTGTCGATTTCTGGACATCATCTTGGAAAATATTTTTTTCTTGTTTAGGAACAACTACTACAGACAAAAACGTGGGGTTGCTATGGGTTCCCCGGCCGCCCCAGCTTACGCCAACATAGTTATGGCTTGGTGGGAGGAGGAGTTTTTGTCCACCATTCATAATACATTTAAAATATTATTTTATGGAAGATATATTGACGATCTTATTTTCATTATTGAGGGTAATAAAACTAGTGTGGACAATATGGTACAGCAACTTAATTCCAAGTTGGATTTTCTACAATTTACCTTGGGTGATGTAGGATTAATTATTAACTATTTGGATGTGCATCTTTGGTGGGATTTTGACAACAACTGTTTTCAAAGCAAAATACACAGAAAAAGAACTTTTACAAATGGTTATTTACATTTTTCTAGTGGCCACCCAAAGCACATTACCAAAAACATCCCCAGGGGACAATTTATAAGGGCCAGCCGCATGACCACTAGGGAAATAGACGTTTTATATGAGTTTCACTTCATTGTGTATTTGTTTAGCCTTAGGGGCTATGATGAGAATTTTTTAATGAACACAGGTACTGAGGTTTTTAATAAACGTGATGTATTTTTTCCACCAATACTGACAAAAGGTTTTTCTAACATCCGAAACCAGGAGTCTGAAGTTAATGTAGTGGCTAGGAACTCTGTTAACACAGAACATTATTGTTCATTTGAAATGAGTTCAGATTGTTTTAGGTTAAAAAAGATATTAGAAGACAACTGGAAAGTGATTAAAGGCAACCAGGACATTATTAAAGTAGTGGGTTGCAAACCCAATTTTGTGTTCGTAAAATAATTGTTGAAAAATATTTTTGAGAGAGCCAGTTCTGATAAAACAGTATCTACTTTTAATAAACAAAATAAGAAAGGGATGTTTAGATGCAATAATTGTACTGTTTGTCGTTTTATTTCTGAGGGTCCATTTATCAATGTTGTCACCAGTGATAGGATTTTAGAGGTGACAAGTTATGTTAATTGTACAAGCAGTGGACTCATATACATTGCTTTATGCTCTGTGTGCCCAGCTTTTTATGTTGGTATGACTACCAGAAGCTTGGGCACACGTATTAAAGAACATTTATATGCTATTAAGACAAAGAATCATAATAATGCTTTATTTAGACATTCGATTTCTTGCACTGGTTTTAGAAAATTTATGTTTACTGTGTTAGAAACATGTACGTATGATGGCAGGGCTGGTGATTTTAAGAATTATGTAGAACAACGAGAGGTTTTATGGCAGATCAAACTTTTTTCTGATAACCCTCCTGGGTTAAATGATACTATCAATTTAAAATGTTTTTTAAAATATCGCAAATTATCTATTTCCAAAAATTTAGATAGGAACAAACTGCTTGAACTGTTATTAAATTAGTATGTTTGACATTTTTTAGTTAGTACTCTTATGGTATTTTTTTTAAAAATTTTTTGACCAATTAAGCAATTTATCACATGATGTATTTTTTAATTAGTTGATGTATTTAAGGGATGCTTTTGATTCTGAGTGTTGTATTCTGAGGAAGTTTATTTTTACGAAAGCGGAGATTAAATTTGTTTATACGCTATTTGGTGTGTGCATTCGTGCTTTCTCTGCCTTTCTGCTTTTTCTGCTTTTTTTGTTACATGATGTAGGTGGTGAAGGGCTACCTGATGCAGGTGGTGCAGGTGGTACATGGTTACCTGATGCAGGTGGTGCAGGTAGTGCAGGCCTACCTGATGCAGGTGGTTCAAGAATACCTGGTGCAGGCAGTGCAGGGCTACCTGATGCAGGTTGCACAGGGCCACCTGATGCAGGTGGTGCAGGGCTACCTGATGCTGATAGTGCAGGGCTACCTAATGCAGATGGTGCAGGTGGTACATGGCTACTCGATGCAGGTGGTGCAGGTAGTGCAGGGCTACCTGATGATAGTGGTGCAGGTTTACCTGATGCATGTGGTGCAGGGCTACTTGTTGCAGGTGGTGCTGGGTTACCTGATGTAGGTGCTGCAGGGCTACCTGATGCAGGTGGTGCAAGGCTACTTGATGGTGGTGGTGCAGGAATACCTGATGCAGGCATTGCAGGGCTACCTGATGCAGGTGGCACAGGGCTGCCTGATGCAGGTGGCACATGGCTACCTGATGCTGATAGTGCAGGGCTACCTGATGCAGGTGGTGCAGGGCTTCCTGATGCAGGTGGTACTGTGCTATCTAATGCAAGTGGTGCTGGGCTACCCAATGGAGGTGGTGCAGAGCTACCTGATGCTGGTGGTGCAGGGCTACCTGATGCAGGTGTGCAGGTGGTGCAGCTCTACCTGATGCAGGTGGTGCAGGGCTATCCAATGCAGGTGGTGCAGGTGGTGCAGGGCTACCTGATGCAGGTAGTGCAGGAATACCTGATGCAGGCAGTGCAGGGCTACCTGATGCAGATGGCACAGGGCTACCTGATGCAGGTGGCACATGGCTACCTGATGCTGATAGTGCAGGGCTACCTGGTGCAGGTGATGCAGGGCTAAAGGTTCAGAAAACTTAAATATAAAAAAAAAAAACCCACAAAAAAACACAAAAATCTACCTTTTTTTTACATTTTTGCAAGGGGGCAAGGCCCATCTGCACTCCCCACACCCCCTGCAAATTATATATACCAACTCCGAGATCGCACTACAGTGAGGAAAAGGGTAAATTTCCCAATCCTTATTGTACAGCGATCTCCATTCAAAAGCTTTGTTTTTTCAAAAACTTAATGATATGGTCCCTACAATATGAATTTCGTGTTTCTGAAAATTTGATCAACTGATAGGGACCCATATATGTTTTATATATATATATATATATATATATATATATATATATATATATGTGTGTGTGTGTGTGTGTGTGTGTGTGTGTGTGTGTGTGTGTGTGTGTGTGTGTGTGTGTGTGTGTGCGCGTGTGTGGGTGTGTGTGCACGCATGTGTGTGTATACATAGCTAGACAGATATAGGTATAGATATACATACAGGGCTACAGGGGAGGCCTAAAACAACAGCTTTCCTAACATGCAGTATTACAGACAGAAGAGTAACTGTTGGGACTATTTATTTATTTATTTGTTTGTTTGTTTGTTTATTTGTCTTTGTTGACCAAGAAAGTTTAACTAGTCCTAACCCCTTTTCAGCAGAGGTCCAGGGAGAAAAGCTCCATCTAAGTCTAAGACATTTTCATTACATATTTCACAAATTACAAAATCTTAGTTTGTTATCAATTACAGTTTTACAAACACATCCAATTGTATAGTTCCCATCTGTGACCGTCCCGTAGATTATTACAGAAGTACAGGTGTGAAAGTTTTGGTCATTTACTTGGACAACTCCTGACAAAGATACACGCATCCCAGAAAAGTTGCAGTTGTATAACATTTTAAGAAATGGTTCTGTCACTTGAGTTAAATAACAGGTGTGTCACAGTTCAGAGGGCTGAGGTTACCTTATGACAATTGGGTATAGAATCAGAATTGGATGGAAGAATGAAATGGGTTTATGAGGTTATAGAGTAATTGATGTTGTGAAAGTGATTGTCTGGGAGAAAGGGGGTACAGGTGAGCTCATATAAAAAGGATGAGAAATAGAAAACAGTTGGGAGGAGATGTGAAATGACTTTAGGAGGCTATACATTGAGAATGAGGGAAAGTAAGTGCAAGATTGAAATGGGTATAGTATAGTTTGATCTTAAATAAGAGTATGAAATATAGGATAGCGGTTAGTATGTAGGGAAGGTGCTGATATAGTGGGGGTATCAGCCTGGTGCAGAACAGGAGAATGAACACGATTTATGTAGATATTGCTTGAGTAGAATTTATTGAATGGTAGTTTATCTGTGTGTTTGATTTGTTCTGGAATAGTGTTCCATATTTTTGTGACACAGCAGGAATATAGCGCATCCCCTGTTGAGTTTTTCAGCTTGTTTGTAGTAGTAACTTGTTTGTGGAGTGAAGGTCCTTTAACAGGTCAACATGTACTTGTGGTCAGAGATGAATTTTGATGTCTGAGAATACTATACAAACAGAAAGAAAAATTCTGCTCAGACAGACATATTTCAATCACTGGTGATAGGCAAAAAGGCAAAGAGAAGCTAATCATATTGTAAATTAAGAAATGTCCATCAAACTAACAATGATACTACATATATGAACCCTGTACTGCTGCAGTGATATTACTTGTTAGAAAATATTCATTAAATTTTTTCATCCTCACAAAAGTATTCAGTGGGGTGAGAACTGAAGTCCTTGACATCCTCATCACTTGGACTACACAGACACTTAACGTGGAGATCCACTTGTCCACCTACACTGGAGGAAGCACAAAACACAAACCATTTTTATTTTTGGATAGTCATACAAATACCTTTGGTCTGTTCCAGTATTAACAGGCATGGCACTAATGTGTGAAAGTTATACACTTTGATTTTTATTGTCTGCTACTGTTACTATTTGAAGGCACACATTTTAACGACAGCATGTATGCTCACCCTGGTGCAGGATGGCCTTAGGTCAAGTGGTGCCCTAGGCAAAAGGCTCCATAGTGCCCGCCCATACCACCTGGTGGTCTCTTAGTGTACCGCTGAGTACTTCTTTCAATCTCTGCAGGGGTTACAGACATAAAAAAGGCATAATGAGAATTTGATGGTGGCACACAGTAGTGGGTTATAGGGTACCTAAAGGGAGTGGTGAATGAGCCTTAACTATACCTTTCCATCTGCAAAAGAGGTCAGGGTTGTGATGCCTCATGGCACTGGAATGCTGATTGCATTATTTCTCAGTCCATGGGATGCCATAAATATAAGTGACAACCCTGCCCATTCTATTGCAGGCATCAACCTTATACTGTAACCCAGTATATCCCTATTACGGGAACTTCTGGCTGTCCTCTTTTTGAAGGATGTCCGGAAAAATCTTGTACTCCACCACACACCACCTCTTGTGCTGAAAGGAGTAGTACCCTTCCTTAACCAGTCAAGATATCTCACCTTGAAGACTCTTTGGGAAAATGGCAGATGACTGGTACCTAAATGTGTTCTATCTTCGGTGCAATGACAGGCATTGATAGGCACATCATTTGGCCAATGGATGGCAAACTCAGTAAATATAGGTACTGTAGTTTTATGGTTCCTATGGCACTTTAAGGTGTGAAATATGACAGTCCTCCATCACTGGGGATGCTGTTAAGAATTAATGCTTTACAGTGGATCCATCAGGTGATGGTTAAATAAAGGATGACAATTCTCTCAACCATAAACTAATTGCTGCCTGCATGTGTGTAGAGCTGCCTGCAGATGCTCAGATGTGAGCCCAGCATCATGCAGAAATTATAACCATCTTTATCATGTTTGGTTGGTATGCAAACTGAGTGATTTAGAAACAATAATGTGATGACCCAGAATTACCATCATCATGTCCATACAGGAGGGTCCTAATGGAGAGATGAAAACTCAGCAATCAAAAGAGAATAGTAGTGCTGAAACTGAATTCATCCTCAAGTCTTGTGGAGTACCTTTGCGAGGTGGACCCTGTTTTTCACAAAATCTTACCAAGGCGACATTGGTATATAGACTGTATTTATATAGCATATATCATGGACAGAAGTAAGTCAAAAACAAAAAAGATAGCTGGGTGCACAAGACCCAGGATAAAAAAGTGCCCAGTCCTGGTAGGCACACTGGTGTCTAGACTGGAAATAAATGACAGTGTAGAATCCTCAAAATAAGGCCCAAGGAGAGGATGGCCCCCCTATTGTAGAAGGAAGTAGCAGTCCACAAAAATCACAAAGAATTGATTGGCCATAGAAGAGCCATACAAATGATAGAGTGGACTATTGAGGATAAGAAAGAAATTATGTATTGTTACTATTATGTAAAAAGCCCAGAATTTCCAGACACAAAATATACAAAATGATTAAGAGAGAAATTAGACGAAAAAAATACTTCCGCAGGAAAAACTGTCAGGAGCTTCAAATAAAAATTTGCTTTCATTAATACAACAGATTTTTGAAAAACAGCATATAGATCAAGAAACTTTGATCTGTTTGGAAAAAGAAGCATCTGAGGAAGTGCAAAAATATAAACAACAAAACCTAGAAATATTTGAAAAATATAAAAAAGAAATATGGAGATGGGAAAGAAAGAGAGATTTGATATGGTACAATATTTAAGGAGAAAACTAATATAGAGAAGGCAGTCTTGAAGATATTCAAAGAGAAATACAGGCAAAGGCATCCAGATATGGAACATTTTACAATAAAAAAAATAATATCACAAAAATGTAATGTGGAAAAGAAGATTAGTAAGGCAGAAGTTAAAGAAATAGAAGTTGAAGTTATGGAGTGTCTGTGAAGTGAAGGATTTAATGTAGAAGGTCTAACACAGACTACATCACAGCATGATGGAGTGAGTCCCCAGAATAAGGAAAAGCAAGAAGATCAGGAGACGTGAAGAAGAAATATGGACATGGGAAAGGAAAAGAGATTTAAAATGGTGCAATATTTATGCAAAGGAGAAAGCAAAACTAACCAATACAAAAAGAGCAACACCAAAGATATTTGAAGAAAAATATAGGGAAAGGAATCCGGACATGGACAACTTTACAATACAAAAAATAAGAAGACTAAGAGGAAAAGTAGAAAAAGAGATGAGTAATGGAGAAGTCAAAGAAATAGAAACTGAGGTTATGGAGCAGCTGCAAAGAGAAGGATTCAGTGTAAAAAATTGAATGCGGAAAGCACCACAACAGGATAGAGCAATGGATATCCAAATTAAGGGGAAATCAGTGGAACAGAAAGTAATTGGTCAGGTGCCACATCAAGATATTTCGGAGCCTTCCACAGGAAACCAGTATAAACATTCACTTGAAGCTTGACACCAAGGAAGGATGTAGTCAATGTTGAGGAGTGATAGGACAGTGAGTTTCCATATAACAAAATAACAGATGACACAGGATGAAATTGAAGAGAATGTGATACAAGAAGATGTTATAGAACTTTCTATAGAATTCCTGCAGGACACGGAAAACAAGGGATTTAATGGACATGGATAGATATATTAAGATCAATGAGAGAAATAAACTGCAGAAGGTAAATAAAACCCAAAAAGTAAGAAGTCTGATAAAACAAATGAACAGAGTAATTAGGACTGTCCATAGAGATCCATGTGATACAACAGAAGTAAATAGGATACATTACTGTGCTGCTAAATTAATAACTGATAAAGTTCTACCACAAGATCATAGGGTAGTGAGGGAAAGGAAGAGGAGAAATCAGATACCATCATGGAAGTATCGAAGAGAGAAAACTATAAAGGAATTAAGACATGAAATGTCACTGTTAGAAGAGTATAGAAGAGGGAACAGATCAATAAAAATACTAAGAAAGACAGATGTGATAAAAGCAATGCACAGTATTAGAACAGACCAGGATATGTCATGCACTATCGCAAATAAACTAAAAATCTCAGCACAGGCGGAAAAACTTAGAAGATACACAGATAAATATAAGGGAAAACTACAAAATAAGCAATTTATTGATGACCCAAAAAAGTCTTATAGAGAACTGAGAAATAAGGTAAAAGGAATTGAAAGACCGCCAAACAAAAGAGGAAGTAGATACATTTTAGAGAAGTATCTATGAAGATACTGTGGAACATAACAAAGATGCTGAATGAATAGAAGAAATAAAAGAAAGAATAATATGTTTAAAGGTACAGAATATGAAATGGGATGAAGTAACAGCCAGAGAGATTGAAAGAAAGTTAAGAAAACTTCTAAGTGGAAAACTCCAGGCCCAGATGCAGCACCTAACTTTTGGTTAGAAGTATTAGCATCTTTGCATGAGGATTTAGCCATAAGTAAGAACTATTTATATGCACACCCTGAACAGACACCACACTGGCTAACAACAAGAAAAACAATGTTCTTACTTGAGTGAACCTGCAAGCTATCCTAGAAATTATAGACCAATAACTTGCCTTCCGACGATGTATAAACTATACACAGGAATTGACGCAGACAGAGTTTATAGTCATTTGGAAAAAAATTCAATTATGGCAGTAGAACAAAAGAGCAATAAAAGGAAGAAATATTGAACAAAGGATAATTTGCTGCTAAATAAAGTTATAGTGGAAAACTGTAAAAAGGGGAAGAATCTAAATATGGCATGGATTGACTATAAAAAAGCATTTGATAGTATCCCACATTCATGGATAAAAGAGTGGTTAAAAATGTATAAGATACACCCTACACTGATTGACTGCATTACAATAGCCATGAAACAATGGCAGACCACTTTGCAATTAAGTTATGATAAAGGACAGATTATTACCCAGGGATAAAAATTCAAAGGAGTTTATTCCAGGGTGGGCCCCTTACACATGGTCGACATTTCAGAATGTCGAAGACCATATGGCCGAGACCATATGATCAACATTTGAAATGTCAACCATGTGGAGCTGGCATCTCCGTACAGTGCAGAATGGAAAGATCTTAAGTTATTGGGGGGGGGGTGGAGCACCCCTTGGGGCTGCAGGGGTCTCTGCAGTGTGAAGGTAAGTTGTTGTTGTGTTTTTTTTTATTACATGGTCGACATTTCGAATGTCGACCATATAGTCTTGGCCATATGGTCTTTGACATTTTGAAATGTGGACCATGTAAAGTAGACCCTCCAGGGTGACTCTCTGTCATCGTTGCTATTCTGCCTTGCCATTACTCCATTAAGCTGTTTACTTAACAGCTTAGGCCATGGCTACAATTTGGCTCCTAGAAAACAACAAAGTCTAATGACTTCTCATCTTCTCTTTGCTGATGATTTAAAACGGTATAGTTCATCAGATGAGGTACTAAAAGCACAGCTGCAGGTTGTCAAAACTTTTTCACATGATATTAGAATGTCATTTGGTCTTGATAAATGTGCAAAAGCAACCTTTAAAAAAAAGGAAAACTGCAACACTAGGAAAACGTCAGTTTTGGACAAGAATGTGATATAAAAGAACTTGAGCAAGAGGGAGTGTATAAATACTTGGGAATTGATGAAGAAGCAGCAATAAAGCATGAACAAATGCAAATAAAACTCAGTAAGGAATAAATTAGAAAACTTAAATTAATCCTGAGAACTGCATTGACATGTAGGAACAAGATCCAAGCTATAAATCAGTTTGTTCTTCCTGTCCTAAAGTACAGTTGTGGAGTGACTGACTGGCCCCAAAAAGTGTTGGATAGACTGGATATTAAAACAAGAAGGATGCTTCATGCTCGCCAAATGATTTATAAAAATCCGTGTATACCAAGATTATATATTCCCCGTTCCGAAGGAGGGATGGGTCTACTTGAAATTGATTGCATGTATAGATCTGCAATCGTGGACTCCACACATATCTACTGACCTCACAAGATCCAAATGTAGTGAAAGTTTTGAAACATGAGGAGAATAAATCTAAGATGACATCTCTGCTTAATTTAGCAGAATTATATTGAGGTCAAGCAAGAATGGAAATCATATCAGAAGTAGATAAAAACCAGGCAGCAACTGCATGTGCCAAAAAACAAAAGTAAGAATATAAGGTGAAGGACCAAATGAGAAGGTAAGAAATGTGGAAAATGCATAAATATAGTTGCAAGTATAGAAAACTTCTGGAAGAGCCTCATGTTGATCAAGAATGAAAGCAGGAATGGTTAAGGAGAGGTGAATTCAAATCAAGAAATGAAAAGTTAATATTGGCAGCCCAAGACAGTGGGCTATGTACACGTTGGTTTACAAAGTCCACTGAACATGTGGGAGAAACAGACAAATTTAAATTTTGTAAAACCAAATTGGAAACAGACACACACCTTGTTGCTCACTGAGGCACACTAATGGCAGAAGGACTGTATACTGAAAGGCATAATAATGTGGCAAGACTGTCACACTGGAGATTGTGCAAAAATTATAGTTTTGAAGTGGCTGAAAAACACTGGAAACATGAGTCACAAGAGCAATGTGGAAGAAAGATACCCAGAGAGTTCCAACAGTAGTAGGAGAAACGGGTCTTATAAAAAAGAATTTACAATCATATTTAGATATATTAACAATCCATGTAACCCTGTATGGATTGCAGAAGGAGTCATTACTGGGCACATTGCAGGTGCTGCTAAGAGCCTATTGGCTAACATCAAAGATTGAAACAATACTAATTTCATGAACTTTAATTATACTTTGACTTATGAATGGGGTCCATTTCCGTCATGGTATTAGAAACCCAAAAGATTTGGAGAAATTAGAAAAGAGAGAATCTTAATTATATAAGCATGATAAAAAACACAGAGCCTCATCATTCTATGGAAAAAAACAGAGAAAAACGAGTTTGAAGTTTGAATCCTGCAAAGGGTGCTTTTTAAATAAGATTCTTCTCAAGATGATAACTGCTTAAGTAAGTATTACTTTTTACACATCTATTTCTTTGTAGAATGGTAGCTTTGCATCTGCTATTTACTCTAAGGCCTATAAAGGATGTATGTGTGTGTGTGTGTGTGTGTGTGTGTGTGTGTGTGTGTGTGTGTGTGTGTGTGTGTGTGTGTGTGGTCCAAAAGTGTATTGTGTTACATTGCAAATGTACTGCTTGTAGCAACATGCAGGATTGTTAGGATAAATGGTAGACGTACCCCTGAGCTTATATTGAGAGTGATGTTCAGTACTATTGTAGTCTCATTTGCCTTGTGCATGTATTATTAGCCAGAACCTTTTTAACAGTGCTTTTGTAATGATTGGGTGGTGTGGTTCAATTGCAGTTATGTGTTTATTTTGTTATGAATTTGTGTTCAGTACACAATACATGGCTGACAGTTACTTAAAGATCATGGATACAGATATCTAATGGTCAGGCATAACTACACCAAAGTGTAAGGATTAGTAAGGCCAAGCTGGAGCAAGGCTGTTAATTCCACCTTTTCATACCAACACAACTATGCTAAAATTGGGGCCCAAAGAAAAGTACTGCATCTGGTGGTACTTTCACATCCACCCAAAACCCCAAGTTTACAGATGCTGAGAATGAGATGGTACTGGGGGCCCTCCATCTTCAAGGGCAACAGTTCATTGTTGTCCATTTCACTTAGCAGCCCTTCAGTGACCAGCTGAAATCATCAACAATGTTAATGCTGTGAGTGGTTAGGACAGTAGGTATGAAATGCTGCACCACAGGGCCATGGATATGAGCCATGCTGCCATCCACAGAGCAGAAACTCTTGCATAGGAACATAGGGAAACAGGTGGTAGATTGTTAATTAAACTACCCCATATGAAGACATAGGAGTTCTTGGCCTCAGTTAAAGGCAGTGCAATCACTCCAGTGTCTCACTCTGTGTTAATGTTAGGATACAGCTGGACAGGCCCCAGAGACTTTCAACAGATGTCCTCGGTATGGAGTTCTAGCTCATTGTATCACAACTGCAGGTGTCCTCGGTATGGAGTTCTAGCTCACTGTATCACAACTGCAGGTGTCCTCGGTATGGAGTTCTAGCTCATTGTATCACAACTGCAGGTGTCCTCGGTATGGAGTTCTAGCTCATTGTATCACAACTGCAGGTGTCCTCGGTATGGAGTTCTAGCTCATTGTATCACAACTGCAGGTGTCCTCGGTATGGAGTTCTAGCTCACTGTATCACAACTGCAGGTGTCCTCGGTATGGAGTTCTAGCTCATTGTATCACAACTGCAGGTGTCCTCAGTATGGAGTTCTAGCTCATTGTATCACAACTGCAGGTGTCCTCGGTATGGAGTTCTAGCTCATTGTATCACAACTGCAGGTGTCCTCGGTATGGAGTTCTAGCTCATTGTATCACAACTGCAGGTGTCCTCGGTATGGAGTTCTAGCTCATTGTATCACAACTGCAGGAGTCCTCGGTATAGAGTTCTAGCTCATTGTATCACAACTGCAGGTGTCCTCAGTATGGAGTTCTAGCTCATTGTATCACAACTGCAGGTGTCCTCGGTATGGAGTTCTAGCTCATTGTATCACAACTGCAGGTGTCCTCGGTATGGAGTTCTAGCTCATTGTATCTCTAGTTACAAATTCTCATTACTTTGCAGTGTCTCTACACTTCATTAAATCTGTCTGGTTGTGGTATAGTGGAACATAGTGTGGTCTAGGATATTATTTTATCTCAAGTTTATAGTTGTAAATATGTCAGTTGCATGCTTAGTTGTGGTGTTGGGTAATGGATAATGCACCATCTCTGTGAAGCTGCCCCCATCTGATGTTGTGGATCTGCAGCCTCTGATAATGATGTCAAGGTTGATCTGGTTCAGTCAGGGGGTGCAGGTGTGTGTGTGTGTGTGTGTGTGTGTGTGTGTGTGTGTGTGTGTGTGTGTGTGTGTGTGTGTGTGTGTGTGTGTGTGTGTGTGTGTGTGTGTGTGTGTGTGCGTGCGTGTGCGTGTGCGTGTGTGTGTGTGTGTGTGTGTGTGTGTGTGTGTGTGTGTGTGTGTGTGTGAGCGTGTGTACGTGACATACAGAGTGTGACCACTGCATCCCCTACACAAACCATGGACACAGGTTCTTTGCCTGGGGATACACAAGATACACAAATATCTGAAAGAAGACTTGTTGATGCAGACACTACAGATCAGGGAAGTGTGCTGTCTGAATCTGCCCGTATCACTCATAAGAAGGGAGGTCCACACAGGTGGATTGGTAAAGGTGCTAGCCAGATATATTTTACTGCCCTCCACTTGAGGTAGTTGTGTCAGTAGCCACAACCCAACATAAGTGAAGTGCCATTGTGGAGGCATGGCAGAGATAGTGAAGGTGATCATAGCTGTGCATGCTGTCTTACAGGTATGCATGTCCCATATGTGTGGTTCCTTATATGGACTGAATCACACATTGGATTATGCCATGTCTCCACTGGATCATCTGTCAGAGACAAGGGATTCTCCATGCAGTTGTTCATCTTTTACATCCACAGATGTTAGCTATCATGACTGTGAATGGGTGAGATACCACTCCCACAGTGCTAGCATTTCCATAGCAGCATCAATTGTGCAGGTGTTTACATCTAGGAGAGGGTGTGTCCATGGTCATAGCCATTGCCATGCTGGTACATCTCATAGCAGATATTGGTTGAGGTCACATAGCATACCAGCATCTAGCCTGAGCCGTGGCACAACTAGTGTATCTCCTTGCAGAGACAGTTCTCATGGGCTGGGATGTGCATGTGAAGCCGAACCCTCTGTCATA
The DNA here is from genome assembly GCF_019279795.1 of Protopterus annectens. Lineage (NCBI taxonomy): Eukaryota > Metazoa > Chordata > Ceratodontiformes > Protopteridae > Protopterus > Protopterus annectens. Next base: position 530,873,434 of record NC_056742.1, on the reverse strand, counting down.
CATACCCTGGACCTATTTCAAATTGGGTGCAGTCAATGACTCACAGAATCTCAGGGAAATGGGTGATATCATAGAACTCCCACATGGTGTTTGTTTTCTTCTCTGGGGTATGCACCCCTCCCACATGCTGAAACATAGCCTCTGAAAAACTGATGGAATACATGCTTGAGGGAGTGGCTGATACTCCCTGTGCATCCAGTACATTGTTTAAAGATCCCTCTAGCTAATATGCCTTGATATGATTCCATTTGGATTTTAAAATATAGATGGGATAAGATCAGAATAAGATGGGATCTTACTAATGAAGTGTTACAAGTGCAGGACCATTACATTGACAGATACATTTTCAATGAAATTTTAAATTGTAGATGAGACAAAATATAAAATAGAAGCATCCTGTTCTACAACTAACAGGATAATTTTGTTTACAGAGCACATCATTTTCATGTGGAATGGTTTGCTTGCTGAATTGAAAAACGTTGATTCCATAGAGGTTTTTAGAAAACATATTGACCACTTCTTTGGTTACAGGAAATATGAGCTGGTAACAGGGATGATGGATCACACCTTTCAAAGTTGGCTCATTCTATTTCCTTGTCTGGAAATGTAAATATCTGTATGCATGTATGTGTGTAGATTTATTTATTTATTTATTTACATTTGTTTACCGGGATGGTCCAGCTGGGCCAGAAGCGCCTATTTTCAGTGGAGTCAAGGGGAGAAAAGCTCCACATATAAGACATTTCACATACAATACAGAAGTTACACTAATAAAGACATTTAGTACGTATTACTGGCAGCTTATACAATTGGTGAAAAACAGGACATAAGTAATCATCCTCAAATCAAAGATATTATACAAGCAAAATGGAGTATATACATGAGAACATTCCATATGAGTAGTTATCAGCTATCAAAAGTTATATAGGACACTTCATGCAGTGGGTGCAAAGAAGATATAGGAATTAATTAGAGACTAGGTACTTAAACTTTTCACACGTTTAGGAGGTGGAATAGCTGAGTGCTAGGCTATATGAGTCCTGTTGCAGGAATCAGCAAAGTTGGTGGATACTGTTGCAGATATAAGTGGTGCTATGATATTAAGGTAGGCTGCGAGAGTACCTGAATGTCTCGCCTGGTTCAGTGGTAGGTCTATAAGGGTTAGGAAGAGAAGGAGGTAGACAGGAGGGATCAATGGTAGGACAATGAGGGTTAGTAGAAGAGGGAAGTGGACAGGATGGAGAGGCGGAGTAAGTAAAAATACAGGTGGATGTGAAAGGAGGCTGCCAGAGTAGTGGAGTGGGGGTGAGAATAGTTGTAATGGTGGAAGTTAGGTTATATGAGATGTGGTGTTAGCACATGTGCACAGCCAAGATTAGGAGAGGTGTTGTTTCAGAGATGTCTTGAAGAGGGTTACTGAGTGGGTGGATCTAAGTGTTGGGGGGAGGGAGTTCCAAAATTTTGCAATTTTAAAGGAGTAAAGCATCTGGCCAGCTGAAAGTTTGGGTTTCTCCTACATTTATGAGTAGTTGGTTGTTGGATCGGAGTAGTCTGTTAGGATGGTATAAAGTAAGTATAGAAGATAGTGCAGGGCACATGGATGGATTATGAATGAGTTTGTGAGCTGTAGTTAGTTGGATAAAGGTGGAATAGTTGAGGAGTTCAAGCCATTTTAGGTTGCACAATGATAAGCAGTGGTGGGATGAGCAGGAGGGATCAGTTACAGACTTAGCAATTTTGTTGTAGCATGAGTCTAGTTTGGATTTTAGAGAGGACTGAATGTTGGTGAGGAGGGGGCACCATATAAAAGAGAGGGTAATAGAAAAGAAGAGGCAAGGAAAAGTCGGGCTGATGCACGGAGTAGATGTTTGCATCGGTCGAGAGTGACAAGCTTTTGATGTGTCTTTTTGACATTGGACTGGTTGTGAAGGTTAAATGTGAGGTTTATATCTATGATGACACCTAGGAGATTTGTTCTAGGTACAATGTTGATGGTGCTACCATTTAGGGGTTGAATGGTGAAGTTCTCTTTTTGTAGGGGTGTGGACTTTTTGGGGGCAAAGATTACTAGTTTGGTTTTGTTGGGGTTCAGGGCAAGATGATTATTAGACATCCAAATTTCAGTGGAGGTGAGGGTGTTTTGGATGAGTTGGTGTAGTTCTGAGGAGTTGTTTGCAGTGCAGATGATAGTGGAGTCATTTGTGTACTGGATAACTGAGCCTTGAGAGAGTGCAGTGTGGAAGTTATTGATAAATATGCTAAACAGAAGTGGGCCTAAAATGGAGCCTTGAGGAACACCAGTGGTAGTGTTTAGGAAAGGAAAGTAAGAGTTCTGCTATTTAGCTGATTGTTGCCTGTTAGTGAGGTAATTAGTGAAACAGTATAGAGTTTGAGGTGAGGTACCTGGGTTAGAGGGTTTTGTTAGAAGGAGAGAGTGGGATATAGTATTGAAAGCTTTAGAAAGATCAAGAGATAGTGATGATATGATTTTACCAACATCACGGGCTCGGCTGACAGTATCCATGATGTATGAGGGCAGTGGTGGTACTATGTCCTGGCCTAAATCCATGTTGAGTGGGGCAAAGGATGTGGTTGTGAGTCAGATGGTGAAGAAGTTGAGAATGAATACATTTTTCCAGAATCTTAGAGATGGGGGATAGTATAGCAATGGGGCGGAAGTTGGTGGTGTTTATGTTGGAGCTACCTTGTATAGAGGGAGGATATAAGCTTTATTCTAGATGATGGGCATATGTATTTTTTTATAGATCTCTTGAGAAGTATACTGATAGGGTAAGTGATTGAGTTGGCTGAGATTTGCAGGCATTTGGTGAGTATATTGTCAGAGGCATTTGCGCATGGTTTGAGTTGTAGCAACAATTTTTTAATAGTCAAGGTTGGTATAGGTGACAGAGTAAAGTTGGAAATAGGGGGTGTACTGGTGTTAGCTGTGGAGAGGTCTGTGGTGGACAAGTTGGTCTTGGAAAAGGTAGCCATTAGATTGGCTATAGTATCTATGAAATAGGAGTTGAAGGTTGCAGCAATTTCAATGAGTGTTTTATTTAGGTCTGGGTAAGGATTATTACTAGAGCCTGGGTTTAATAAAGAGTTGAGAAAGATCCAGAATTTCTTTGAGTTTTGCTTGTGTTGATTTTGTAATGTAAGGTAGTGTTCTTTTTTGTTTTGTAGTACTAGGTGTTTAACCTGGTTTCGGAGTTGTTTGTACTGGGTGAGGTCAGATGTTTTTTTTTTTTTTGTCAGATTTTCCATAATCTGTCTCTGCATTTCATGAGATCCTTAGTCGATCATGTTAGTTAACTGGCATGGTTGGTCTTTACTCTCTTTTGCCTAAGGGGAGTGAGATTGTTTAGTATGCTGAGGAAAGTTGAGTTAAAGAACTCAACTGCCTCATCAAGGGGAAGTGATTTTAGTGCATCCCAGTTGATCCTAAGCAACCTTTGGTTAAAGCTAGATGCCATACCTTTGGTTATAAGCTGTGCAACATAGAATGATTTCCTCACCACTGTAGACACGTGATGGTCAAGGGCTAGATTATTATATATGTGTGTCCCTAAGTCCCTGACTACTTTGGTCAACTGTAAGGGGTGTGTTGCCAATATGATAGTTACCAGGCATGGATGACTTCCCAAAGGATACCATTATGCATTTCTTGGCATTTAGGTTTAGTCCATGGCTCTGACACCAGTTGTCTGTCTCTGTCAGCCCCTCCTGTAGAACATTTGTGTCAGTGTGAGATTCAGTGACAGCTCCTAATTTGCAGTCATCTGAAAATGTAGTCAGCCAGAGACTACTAACATTGGCCTGGACTTCTGAGAAGTAAATGCCAAAGAAGAGTGGATCAAGGACTGATTCCTGAGGGACTCCACTTGTGACTGGCCTCTTTGTAGAGGTGGACTCCCCAATTCTAACTTCATGGGTCCTGCCTGTGAGCCAGTTAGCTATCCACCAGGTGACATACGGGTTTGTACTTAACCTCTTAAGTTTGTCAACAATGCCTGAGTGGGGTTGTGTGTCAAATGCCTTGGCCAGGACAAGACAGGCAGTGTGAACAATTTTGTCCTCATCCATTGGTTTGGTGACCTTCTCAAAGAAGTCCACCAGGCTGAGTAGGCACGATCTGCCCTTTACGAAACCAAACTGTGTTAGGTCCAGTGTCTGGAGGTTTACTATATCTCTATTGATCATCTCCATGATAATTCTTTCCATGGCTTTACATATAAGACTAGTGAGACTTATGGGTCTGTAGTTTCCAGGGTCTGTAGATGGCCCACCTTTGGGCAGAAGGATGACTTTTGCCTTTCTCCATTCATGAGGCATGAAACCTATTTGGAGGCTACATTTAAATAGTAATTCCAGAGGCCCTGATAGGTCATGTTTCATGCTATTTATAAGGTATCCTGGGATATTGCCTGTGCCCATTGATGCAGTGTTCTTGGGCTTAGAGAGAGCATTAAGGACCTGTTCCCTAATGATAGTAGGGGGAGTTGTATTTGATGATATTTCCTGAAGGAAGTTTGAGGGGGAGAGAGGAGTAAAGCTGGAGCTGAATTTATCAGACAGGAGGTTTGCTATATCTTCTGGCTCAGTATAGGTGGCTCTATTTACAATGAGCTCTGTGCACAATTGTGTATTGCCTATAATGTTGCAGACATAGCTTAGGAATGCTTTGTGGTTGTCCTTGGCCCGGGAGGCCAAACTTACCTCAAATTTGGCTTTGGTAGACTTTATTTGCCCTCTGAGTTGTTTGTTTAGTTTGATGAGAGTGCTTTTATTGTGCTGGGTGTTGCACCTCCTAATTTTTGCCATGATTTTCTTCCTCCTGTTATACAGATGATTGATTTTGTGATTCCACCAGGGTGGCTTGCTTTCTTGAGTTAGTTCTGTACTTCTTCCTGGTGGGTACAACTTCCTCTAAGCAGCTATTAACATGCTTGTGCATAGGCAGAAGTGTTCTTAGGGTTTATGGGGGCTTGAAAATTTGCCAGGTTCTCACTTAATAGCAGGAGGTTAGCCTTAGAATACTTCCTGAATATTCCAGGTTTAGCTGAGGGTCCAGGTTTTATTTTTACTTTAAAGGAGACCATTTTGTGGTCTGACCTTACCAGGGAAGGCATTATAGTAGGGGGTGTGCAGCAGTCTCCCATATTAGTGAGGACCAGATCCAGTATGGTTGCACCCCTGCTTGGTGTATTGGCTATCTGGTCCAGGGAGTTTGTGTTTACAAAATCCAGCAATCTCTATGCATGTACGCTTGGTGTCGTATAGGATTCTCAGTTAATAATGGGGTAATTAAAGTCACCCATGAGTATAGTATTGAGTTGAATAGTTAGTGTTTCTAATAAGTTTAAATACATGTTATAGGTTTCCTTGGTCATAAAGGGGGACCTATACCTTGCAAGGAAGTGATATTGTATTTTACCTATGGTGGATTGAACATGGAACAGCTCAAGTCCTGTTTGACCAGCCTTGAAGTATATTTATTTTGTATGTAAATAGAGGCACCTGCACCTTTAGTCCCTGCCTGTGAAGTAGATGGCCTAAATGTGTGGAAGACATTATAACCTTGCACTGTTTGTGTGTTCTATGTCTCAGTGACTGCACAGACATCAGCATTCTCTAGGATAAAGAGAGCTTCTAGTGAGTTGAGTTTTTTGTTTAGACTTCTAGCATTGAGCAGTAATACCCTTAGATTTTCTGTTCTAGATTTTACCAATAACTCTACTAGTTCTGGTCTTTACTTAGGATCCCATATTCTTTTCTCTTTGCCAATACTCTGATATCAGTCATTGATAGGGAAGGCAGTCTCTAGCTGGCAGTCCAAATTAATTCTTGGCCTCTTCCTATTACCCTCTCCAATTATGTATTCCCAATACCTTGGTTCCTTTGACAGTTTTCTCCAGTAAATTCCAGGTCCCTCCTGCCTATTCTCTGTAACCCTAATTGCAATCATCCCTACCAGCAGAATCTCCTTTCTCCATTCACATGTTGGTTTAGTGCTTGGAGTACTTTCTGCTACTTTCTGAGTATAATATTCTGTACGATTATTGTTATTCTCCTTTTGATTCTGCATCCAGAATCCCAGTCTCTCCTTGTTTCTTTAGATCCCCCTGTTTCATCTTCATCATCCCTTTCCACTTTAAATTATAGCTTTCTGCTTGTGGTATGCATAGGAGCTTTAAACGTGTAGCTTTAAAATATCACTTCAGATCAGTTAATCCCAAATCATCTTGTTCTATTGGGAGGATCAATTTATTTTTCTTGATGCTTGCCCTCTTCCCCTTTCAGATAAAATCCTTCAACTTTTTATTTTATTTATTTATTTAACATTTGTTTACTAGGAATGTCTGACTTGGAACAAAGCCAATTTTCAGCTGAGGCCTGGAGAGAAAAGCTCTTATTAATTTCTATTCACGACTTCTCTGGTTGATAAACTATATCTGACCTATGTATATAACTAAAGGGACTAAAAACATTTTCACTACTTATGTCTTGCTAACCATATCCATACAACAGAGCATCCAATTTCTCAGTTTTTGTATTATCTTTTGATCAGTTGCTTCCTACATATCATTGGCTGCCATAACAGAATTCTTTGTACCCATACTCCTAAGTACTTCATTTTGACATGCCCCCATAAATATGGGTATTGCCGAACCAATTAATATGTGGGTACATAGTTTACAGCTATTGCCTTTGTTTTATATTAGTTGTGTATCCTGAAAGGACCTGCAACTGCCTCAGAATGTTCCACAACACTGAAATGTCCTTTTCTGGTTTTATCAGGTAGAAAATAATGTCATCTACAAATAAAAACAACATTTCTTGATTACCATACCAATTATTTCCTTGAATTTCTGAGTCCCTTATTCTCTGCCAATACTTCTAAATATAATACAAATAATAAAGGAGAAAGAGGACACCCCTGCCTAGTTCCTGTGCTCAAACAGAACTTAATCAGAGGGGAACCCTCCATACACTTTAGTTTTTCACCTCCGATCCCTCATATATCCTCCTAATTAACCTTTTTATTTTGTCAGGAAATGCAAATGTTTCTTTTTTTCTACTCATAAAATCCCAACTTACTCTGTAGAATGCTTTCTCTCCATCAAGACCCACCAACAACAGTGATATTTTCTTACATTGTGCTTCCCTCTGAATCATCATTGTTCTGTTAATGTTGTCAAATGTTGTCTCTCCTCCATAAAACCACACTGATCCATATCTATCAGTTTTGGCATCACCTTTGTCACTCTTTTAGCCATTATCAATATGAATACTTTATAATTATGGTTTTGAATTGAAATAGGCCTATATGAAGCTGGATCTGATGGGTCTTTCCATCCTTAGATATTACATCCACCACAGCTTTCTTGCAGGATGTCGGTGCTTCTCCTATTAACATACTGTTAAACAAAACCTTCCAGATCTTTATGAGCGTTTTTCCTTCCCAGCTTCCAGACCTCCACAGGAATGCCATCTATTCCTGGAGACTGTCCTGTAGATCGGTTATACGTCATTATTTATATCTCATCTCCTCCTATCCTGTCAGTCATTAAGACTCATCTCCTTCTAATCTTGGCATATTTAATTCATCCATACACATTTCCATTTGCACTTTTTCTTGATTTTTACATTTCTCTGCTTTATATAGATATTTACAACATTTCTGAAATATCTCTAATACCTCAACAGGATCTCTGATTATTTTCTTTGTTATAGGTCCTCTAAGCTTGGCAGCAGCCCTTTCTATTTTCTGTTGCCTGAGCCATTGTGCTAAAAGCTTTTGTGCTCTAGTTATCAAAAACAGTTTCTTAACAGTAATAATTCTAAACTCATGCATATTATCCAGGTAGTCCCTTATTTTCTTTTTAGCTTTCTTAAGTTGTTCCTCTTCTTATTCTGTAAGATTCCCCCTATTCTGCAATACCTTAACATCTGTCAGTCCCTCTAAATAATTCTTGTTACTTCTTAATCATCTTTTTCTTTTATTTCTACCCTATTGTTAAACTCTGCTTTGATTTTATCCCACTCTCTAGCTATATTTTCTGAAGAAATCTCTATCTTCCCTAATAACTCCCGAATAATTTTCACTGTCCATTTCTTAAATTTCTCTGTTTAACAAACAGGTAGTGAAGTGCCAGTGTCTCATCTTTATTTCATTACCCTGCATTTTTATTTCAGTTATTATTGGTGAAAAATCTGAAATAGTTATTGGATGCATATCAAAACTTTCATTTAAATGCACATGTTCCTGTGACATATAATTTCTATCTAGCCTAGCTCAGTTTTTATACCTTGGAGAATAATACGTAAGTTCTCTCAGAGTCCCTACCACTGAATTTACATCTTCCATACCAAATAGTTTAATTTTTTTTAAAATATCTACCCTCTTTTTTATATTTTCTCTTCTAGGATCCCCAGATACATCCTTGCTATTGCAAATCAAATTCCAGTCATCACCTATAAGTAATATTTTTTGCTGAAAGTGGATTATTTCTCCCAGAATTTTCTTAACCTCCATTGTAGCATTTTAGGTGGGATATAAATACATGCCAGTGCAATCCTCCTCCCCTGCTAGTAGCCCCTTACTACTAAAAATCTATCATTATCTTTTATTTCTGCTGTTATCACTATTGGAGCTTCTCTAGCAATTAATGTAAGTACTCCCCTCTTCTTTTGTTGCAGAAATTCTGCTGAATAACCATACTGAAATCTTTTCTTTATCAAATTCACATGCTCAGTTATTTCCAAATGTGTCTCCTGTAGCATAACTATTCGTACTCTACATTTTTAGTGAGTTCACTAGTCTTTCTTTTTGTATAAACCTGTGAAACCATTCACATTCAAAGATAATATGGAAAGTGGTGTCATCATGATAGTTATTATTCCCAACTGTTATGTATAACAGCTTTGTCTTTTTTTTAATGTCTAGTTTCAGCTTTTGCATTACATGCCTATGCTAATGTTTGGCAGGTTGATCTTTTATACAGTTGTTTCTTGTCATATCCATTGAAAGGAGCAGACTCCAAATCCGACTTTAGACCAGTGACAAGTGGAGTATCACAGGGTTAAGTCCTGGGTCCTCTCCTGTTTGGTATCTACTTCTCTGAAGTACAGGCTAACACAGAAGGTCTTTGGCTAACTAGGTTCGCAGATGACTGCAAACTAGGAGCCATAATCAAAACTCCTAATGATGTGGACATCCTAAAAAAGGGCCTCACTGAGACAGATGCTTGGTGTTAAAACCATGGCCTCAAGCTCAATGCCAAAAAGTGCATTGTCATCCCTTTTCGTAAAACCTCTGTACCCAATAAGCTCCATCCCCTCAAGGCTCTCAGCCCCCTAGAAAATGCAGTCATCCGTGCAGTTACTGAGTCACAGCTTACAACCGTAGAGAGCACCCCAGCAGTGTAGGACTTCAGTGTCTTCCACATATTTAGACCAGCAACTGCACAGACAAGGACTAAAGGTGGGGTCTCTCGAGCTACATCAATCAGTAGCAAGTTTATCTCTAGGTTAATTAAACAGGATGATGTGCTATAGTTTCATTACATACATAATATCATAAACAATCCCATACCATATTCTAATGAGCTTTAGGTCACACTCTGTATCCCAGGAAACCCAGAGCTCATACTTAAATTACTGGAGGCACTCACCATTCAACCAAATATCATACTTATGGGTGTTTTTAATTACTCCGTTATAAACTGGGAATCCTACACAACTCCATATTTGCAGGTTCACAGATTATTGCATTTTGTAAACAGAAATACCTTAGATTAGATAGTGCATACACCCACTAGAGGTACAAGCGTATTGGACCTGGCACTCACAATATAGGAGAACACCATACCCCACTTACTAGTATGTCTTCCCTGGTAAGATCAAACCACAGACTAGACCCTTTGAAATAAAAATCAGTTCTGCAACTCCAGTACATTCCAAACTCAGATAACGCAACATCTTAAGCATACTTATTCACAGAAACTCTGGACAACCATGTCAGTGGTCACATAGAGATTGCTGTACTTATCAGAAGTAAGGCCTAAAACTAACTTCAAAAACAAACCACCATGGTGGATCCCAGATTAAACACATTATACAACAAAAGGAAAAAAATATCATAGCTAAAATTAGGAATAGTAACACCCAAAAAAGATAAAACATATGTTATAAAAAGTAACTAGACAACTAAGAGGTTTAATTAAGTCCTAGAAAGACCAATTTTGAGGTAAAGACAGCTTCCCAGGACAAAGACAACCATAGGGCCTTCTTTAGTTATGTCAGAAACCTCGAAGACAGCACACAACAGTGTGAAAAATGGGTTGTAAATGGAGCCACGTTCACAGAACAGGGAAATATAGCAAATCCACTGGCCAACAAATTTACTTCCAACTTTACCCCAACTCATCTTCAGCTACCTCCCAGGAAATCCGATCTAACATAACCTCTCCAACTAACATTCTTTAAAGTCACATCAAACGTTTTCCATTTGGCTACTAATTCTTTTTTTTTTTCAAGATTCCTTTCCATTCTCTTCCACTTATTTCTCTATTACCGCATTTAACCTTTGTTAAACTATACTATAAGTATTCTGTATTCTCTGTAATACTATTATATTGCTGTCAGTTTAATTTCAGTCCTAATAAACCAAGTCTGCAGCATTTCCAAAACATGTGTAAAAAGACTTCTGCTATCAAAATTATTTAATCTGCACACTTTAAAATTACTTTCAGTATCATTTCCGCTTCTTTTCCCCATTTTCAGGATTCTGTCTATTGCTTATTGTTATATATTACTGTGTTTATTAGCAATCCATAAAACAAGGACCCAATAACCGTGATTGCTTTACCACATTACATAATCACACCTCTTTCCCTCTCTAGAAATTTTTATCATTATCCCCTTTGAAATGCAATAAATTAGAGCCAGTTTTGCATTCTTAGAAAACTTCTGATAATCATTAATGACTTACATTGTCAAATGACTAGATGACATAACATCCAACTAATCTTTCATCTTTGTTGTCATTTTATGCATACTATTATCTATAGCTTCTCTTAACCAAAGATTTATTCATAAGTTCATAGGTAGGTACTAGGCTATTGGCCCTAGGACCTATACAAGCCTAGCCAAAAAGGTACCCTGGCTTTCGCCACCTAAGAAAATTATTTTCCTGTGCCCCTGTCGAGCAGAGCCACAGAAGTGATCCCCGGGGTGAATTTTCTATCTCCCATTCAATTATCAAGATTTTTCTTGAAGAGTGCTAATGAGGAGCTCTCTTTGACATAGATAGGTAGTCTGTTCCAAAGTATGGGAAGTCTCTGGGACAGGAATCTATCCCTCCAGCATGCTCTGTTTATTGTGGTGACAAGGTTTAGGTCCCTAGAGTGTGTAGCTTGGAGGGATTGGGATTTCTTTAAGTGGAGCATGTCCAACAGCTCTGGGTTTGACATAGCTTTGTATGATAGGCAGAGATTGCCTCTGAGTAGGTGATATGCGACGGAATAAAGCTAGAGTTTTTTGAGATGGTCTGCGTAAGGCATCTGTTTGAGGCCAGTAATCCTCTTTGTGAGGTACTTCTGCGGCCTTTCCAGTTGCTGTAGATGTCTTGTGAGGTACATACCAAAAGGGGCGTTGTACTCTATAATGGGTCTAATGAGTGATGAGTAGAGGGGAACAATTACCTCTTTTTTTCTCGTTGAGAAACCTTTTGTGATGAGGTGTGCCACATAGAAAGATTTCCTGACCACTGTGGCGATGTGATTATCAAAGGAGAGACTATTGTTGATATTTCTGCCCTTGTTAAAACCATACAGCCTATTCCAGTAACATTCTGACTGCATTTCTCATTCTTTTTTCAATAACCATCATAAAAATCTTTTGATCAATGCTTGTTACTGAACTGATATACCATTTTATAGGTTTTCTGTCATTTTCTCCACAAAAAAGTTACATGACTGTATTACGTATTTGTAACTTCCCCTTTCTGAACCATTCATTTTATTTGTTTGTCAGTTAGTCACGTGATTAAGCATCTAAGCTTCCTGTAGTCAAGAGTAGAGGGCTGATTCCTTCCTTTTACATTTCCTACTGTGTTATTCTGAGCAAATCAACTAACCATACAATGTTCCTGTGTTGTCCTTAATAAGGGACCCTTGTATTCAGTGGGCTTACTTGGTTAACAAATCAATAAAAAGTGGCATAGCTTCTACACAGCCATGTATTATGCAAACTTATAAAAAAGTCAATACAATACTATCAATGCCTGGTTAATATTCTGTATTAATGACTAACACAGCTTTATAATATCTTAAATTCCAAGTCACAATTAAAATACTCAGTCCTTATAAGTGCATCATTTATCAATACATAAAGATATATCCTCTCAGAAAAAAAAAGGTTTTCTTTCTTTTGGTGTTTGAGAGGCAAATTTTACCACTAATCTTATTATTATTAATTATTATTATTATTATTAGTGAGATTAGAACCCCCTATAGAGCTAGTGATGCAGTCTAGAGGATAAAGTACTTAACTCAAGCACCATCACAAATGGAAGCAATATATTACATTTGCTCTTCCTGCTTTAATAACAATATGATCTAAAATGCGTGCATTTCTACTTTTATTAACTGATATACAACTGCCAGTACATTCTTCTGGGTCTGTATTCCAGAGTATCTTACCCCCTCACCTGTGCTGAAAAACAATGCCTGGGAACTTGGAACCAGAAGTAAGAGCCCCAGTGGTGCTCACCCCCCCCCCCGCCTCACCAAGTAAGTTAAAAAACGAGTAGTGGTATTTTACCAGCAGCCAAGGCCTCCAACTTATTCTACACCTCTCATGTCTCTTCACAATCCATTGCCATTAATGTCTTATTTCAGTCTTTAAGATGTGTACATTTATAAACAGTAACTTCAAAGGACATGCATTTCATATTCCAGCTTTATTTTTCTTGTGTAGTTTTCTCTTTCCTCTTCTTATTCTATTTCCTGCAATTTCTGCGTTTCAGTTTCCAGAGTTTCTGCCCCTTCTGATTTCTCTCTTCCTCCTTGAAATGTTTCATATTGATTACACATTACAACACCTGCTTCTACACGACATAACGCAGCAACAAATTGAGAAGGTGTCTAGCTCGTTGCAGAAGATAATGCAGTGACTAAACTTATGTAGTAGTGACAGCGGTAAAAAAGGATAGCAGCAACAAACTAAGTAAAACCAGTTTTAAAATGAAGAGAAGACCAATTGTGAGAATAAGCACAAAAAATAACACTATAATAGACATATATTATGCAGGGAACAATGTGGTAACTTGTCTGGGTTTTAAAGCTCAAGAAATATAGTCGTACACATATTTGGACAGAGACTTTTTGAGACTTAGCATTTGAAACTAAGGAAGTGATGATGAAATTTCTGGAACTGTGTAACAAAAAGAAGCACATTTATCCATGGAATAATTATTTATTTTCTGTTGCTAACCTAAATATAGAAAAGGTTATTTTGCAGCTTAGAAATGATGAACTTGTTTAATTGGTGAATAGGTTATGATATAAATAAGGATGATTTAGTTGGAAGGGTTGTCTGATGAAGTCCTATGAGAAGGACAAAAAACATGGTGAAACACAAACATTTTATGTTTCTTTTATTTATTCAATAAAATGTATATTGTTGATTCCTGGGTCAGTTCATGCTTCACCCTGCACCTCTAATTTGGTTTGGTTTTTAAGTTGGCGTAGTTCCTGCGCTTTTGGCACTTGTTTCCACTTTTGTAGCTGTTAGTTCCTCTTCTATTAAATATCTTGATAAACAATCTTCATACAACAAGCATTCCTTTTACAGTATCGAAAGTAGCTAGAATGGTTTAATGTTTGATTGCAGTATGGGGTGAGTTGTTAATTTTAATGTAAACTTTCTAGATCCACATTGGTGGTTATCTTTTACATTTATGAATGATTATGCATTTGTAAATGTTGAACATTATTAACTATAATATCTGATGGCTGTATTTCAATCATATTTTTAATTTTTGTGATATTTATTTGAAATGTATTCTATTATAATTAACTTCTTTTGATTGATTAGGTAAATGGTTGGTTGCAGTAAGTGACTGGTTTATAAATACAGGATGTGATAGTTCTCTTGAACTCTGAAGACGTCCCTGGTATTGTTGTATGGGACAAAACTGCTTAGTTCTATGGTTCTACATTAATAAATCTGATATGAATTTACAAGTTTTGGTGTGTTCTTTTTTTTTTTTGTTTGCTTATTTTTATCATTTCCTGATGCTAGGTATAGCCAAACACACCTGTAAACTCCCTACTGTTGTCACTGTGATGGTAGAACAGCAATTATATCCAATCTGGATATAATTCCATATTGGAGCACATGCCTTAGGCAACTGCTTACATTACATCATCTCATGTCTTCAGTTCAGAGGAGTAGTTTCACTACGACTGTGATGGAATGATAATCTATTCAAATGACATCATCATTCTTTAATACAGCCTAATGACATCATCAGTCTTCAATACAGCCTATACAAAGGAAATGGAGAATAAACTCTTGTAATAGGAGACAACAGCTACACATGAGCATAGCACATGTGGGCAACACTATTAACAACATGTACTCTGACTATAAGCAGTGATATCAGGATTTGAGCCATGTGTATAACATCACAGGCTTTTGAAGGTTTGCTGAAACACAAGCACAACCACAGATTTATTTGATGATTCTGACAATGCACATTTCAATGAATGACATCACCATTGTGTATTGCCTTCATGTTTCTGCTAAAAAATTTTTTCACAGCACAAGGACACTGTATAGATATACCTCATATATGTATCTGCAGTATGTTCTGCACAGTAAGAAGAAGAAATAGAGAACTGCACACGACAGTCACTCCTATACTCAAACTCCCTACCTATCGGCTAACAGACTCTACACACAAGTGTATTATATGCACATACCACAGCAGAAATCTGACTGCATGTTAACCACACTGTATCTTTGAAAGGATGATATCATCTGTGTCATGCAAGTGAGATGTGTGTGCAAAAATGACTTCTAGAGCTATGTGGAAATAAGGTACATAAGGAAAGCTGGTGGTGGAATGAAGAAGTCCAGGAAGTCATTAAAAGAAAGAAGGAGTGAGGAAGAAGTGGGAGATAGAAAAGACTGACCAGGCTAGGAAGGACTACTGGTTGGCTAAGAAAGAAGTTGCAATAGAATAGGGCATCGGAGGCACTGTACCAACTTCTGGAAAGTAACTCAGTAAGTGGTACAAAGAAATTATGTCAGGTTGCAAGGCAAAGACAGAAAGATAAAGAAGATAGCCAGATACCATTCATAAGGGATGCCAGCAACAAACTTCTGACCAATCCAGAGGACATCATAAGCAGACTGAAGGAATATTTCCAGCAGCTTCTGAATGAAGAAAACCACACAAAAGCTGTACTGCTCCAGAAACTCTATCCCCTCCACCCCCCTCACCAGCCTACGGTCCTGCGCTATGCAACAGCCTAACAAGGATAGCAAATAGTCTCTGCAGTATCCAAGCCTTGCGAGTGACCCAGCCTGAACCTCCTATAATCAGTTCTCCTATGTGGGTATTCCACTATAGAATACCAGAAAATACTTTATGATAGCAAATAGTCTCTGCAGTATCCCAGCCCTGTGAGTGACTTAGCCTAATCCTTGTACAATCAATTCCCCCTACGTGAGTTATTCCCCTATAGAATACCAGGAAATACTTTATGTACATGCAGCCAAGAGTAATTTATATTGTATTTAATTACCTGTACTGCTGCTCCTGTCCTGGCTGTAAGCTAGCACTTTCTCTGGACCGCTCCTTGGTGTCTGCCTCTTCACTCCACATCCTACTCTCTCTCCTCCTGAATCAACCAGCTCTCTCTAACTCTCTGACAACAGTGCCTTCCACTGCACTTATCTTTGGTCTCCCCTCCCTTCATCTGCACTCCTCTACTTGGGTGCCTGGCCCCTGGTTTGGTACTCTAAACTTCTGCTGTACATCACTACTGACCTACCCTGTCTCTTTCTCCCTGTACTTCTGCCTCCCTGCCTTCTCTAACTCTCATCTGCCTAACTTCCCTGGTTTTCCTGATTGTTTCTGGTAGTTTTCTAGGGGTGTATGCCCCTTAAAAACATTTACTTTCTGTTGCCTCATGCTCAGCTGTTTCTTTGAGAGTGCGTCTGCCTGAAATGTGTTTTTTTTTGTAAACTGCATACACGCATTAGTGCACAGTAATTTGTTAATAACCTTTTCCTATACCTAGCTGCTTATCTGTGAATGCTTCTGACTAAGTTTTTTTCTCATTTACAGTTGTACCTCTGCTTATTTTTAGGTATACGATGTTGCTGATTTTCCTGTGAATGCTATGTTGTCTATATTCTGCTGTATACCATTACCCACTGCTATAGTAGATGCCTACCAATGTTTGTTATTTGCTTAAATGTCATTGCTTACTGCTCTCTAGTACTGTTAATTACCTGAAGCACTCCACTGTCTTCCCCTTAGTGTTCTCACTCACCCCTTATACTCACTACTTACCTCCACTTCTCCACCATTAACTCATACCAGCACTCTCTCCCTTACACCCAGCACACCCAGAGTGCACTCCTTGCTCTAGCCTCCCCACTCACATACCAGTCTTACCTGCTGCCCTCACTCACAGACTTTCTAGCTATTCACTCACACAAATTGACCTACCCCCCCACCCCCATTTACATCAACTGGTTAACTTGTTTCACTTTTACTTACCTACCATTGCTGCTCTTTCTCTGTCCCCAACCCCTGTCTTCTCTCTTCTCATTTTTTTTTCTAGGATAGCAAATAGTCTCTGCAGTATCCAAGCCCTGTGAATGACACAGCCTGAACCTCCTACAATCAATTCCTCTACATGGGTATTCCCCTATAGAATACCAGGAAATACTTCATGTATGTGCAGCCAAGAGTAATTTAGATTGTATTTAATTACCTGTACTGCTGCTCCTGTCCTGGCTGTAAGCTAGCACTTTCTCTGGACCGCTCCTTGGTGTCTGCCTCTTCTCTCCACATCCTACTCTCCTCTCCTCCTGAATCAACCAGCTCTCTCTAGCTCTCTGACAACAGTGCCTTCCACTGCACTTATCTTTGGTCTCCCCTCCCTTCATCTGCACTCCTCTACTTGGGTGCCTGGCCCCTGGTTTGGTACTCTAAACTTCTGCTGTACATCACTACTGTCCTACCCTGTCTCTTTCCCCCTGTACCTCTGCCTCCCCACATTCTCTAACTCTTATCTGTCTAACTTCCCTGGTTTTCCTGATTGTTTCTGGTAGTTTTCTAGGGGTGTATGCCCCACTCCATTGGCCCTCGCTATGCTCAGGTTCTCTTCGCTCCCCTACCCTACCTCCATTCCCACACATCCCTACATCAATTACACTTATACTCTCCATTCCCTCCCCTTCCTGCCTGCTCAGCCTCTCACAACACACTTCCTGCCAGTACTCCACCCCAACTCGCCTCACTTCCTTCCTCCACTCAGTTTTACTCCCTATACTAACTCCCACTCATCCCCCTAACAATGCAACTCCTCCTCTTCTTTGCCACTCCACTACTCTTATACCTTTCAGCCTTAACCTCATTTCACTCATACCACTCATACCTCCCCAGCCCAATTAAAGGCTCCCCCACCTCTACCTCCCACACTAACCTATTAACTATTTCCTACTCAGCTATCTCCCCATCACTCTTGAGTATCTCCTCCTCTACTTTTCACAAATTTACCCATTTACCCTCCTTCACAACCATACAAATACCCTCAAACCCAAGCCAAAACGAATCTTCCTTCACCTAGCTTATACTCCACTCACACAACTCACAAATAAACCTCTACTCTCTGGTGACATCCACCCTAACCCAGGCCCTCAGTCACTTCATCATTCCTCCAATCCCACCCCTTCTGCTCTCACCCCTAACAAATACCCATACTGACTTACAACAAACACCTGCACATAAAAATATGTCCATATATTCTATAAATATTCAAAGTCTAACTAACAAGATCTCAGAGCTACATTCCTGGATAGCCCATACAAACTCTAACATCCTTGCCTTGTCCGAAACTTGGCTTAAGTCTCACATCACTAACAGTGAAATATTGCCACCTGGTTACAACATCTATCGTGCAGATAGATCCCCTAAAAAGGTGGTGGTGCAGCCATACTCTACTCAAACAGCCTAAACCTGTCTCCTATTACTATCCCCATCCCCAATTTCCATCCTGCTGAACTTCTCATCCTAAATTCAAATTCAACTGCTGTGTTCATGTTAAAAAAATATTAAGTTACATATGACTACAAGTCTGAAAAACATGCAAATTCTGTAGTGTAACTATAGGTTCCTGAGTATTTACTATGCATGCAGTCGAGGAGGTCATTAAGGAGCACAGTCCAAGCTTCCAATTATTTTAAAGCAGTGCCTGGTAAAGTGGCTTGTTTAAGGGCAAGCAGCAAGTAAATGAAGGTGGGAAGATGTATTCGTTTATTTTAGTATGTTTACCGGGATAGTACACTGATCATTACAGACCATTTGCAGGCACAGATTCACAAAAAAGTAAATAGAACAAATTGAGAAACACAGTGTAATCATAGAAGGGAGATAAGCCCATAGACAATTTATATATAATGTAAATAATATTACCAGAATAGAAAATCAAATGTGAATTAATGTTAGTAGTAACTGAGAGGGAAATAGCAAGTGAGAACAAAGAATCAAAGTAGAAATGATGCAAAACAGGAGGGAGTTAGATTGTGTCTAGTGGAAAATCACTTGCCATCAGATTTTTGATGGTGGTATCTTTTGAGCTGAGCTCTAAAGGTGGGGAAAGAAGAGACTTCTTTAAGCTGAAGGGGAGGGATTGCCAGAGTTTGGGTACAAGAATGGAGAAGGAATGGTCAGTACAGTGCAGTTTGGTTTGCGGTGTCTGGAGTAAGGGAGTTAATTGGGAGAGGCTGAGAAAGGTATAGAGGTAGTTTTATTATGGAGTTTGGCTGCAAGAGGTGGAAAGACACATGGCTGAAGTAGTTTAAAAACAAGAGACCCCAGGAGTGTAGGGAACTGGTAGCCATTTGGCCTTGGAGAGGACAATGCAGTGGTGTTCCTGAGGGTAGGAATTGGAAATAAATCAGATTTTGTTTTCTATGGACTATAGAGTGGATGAGTTTTCTTAGAAGCTGTGGCTATGATGGGGAGCCCATATTCACGTTGAGCAAGGAGAACTCCTTTGGCTATTGCAGCTCTTGCTGGTCTGAAGGGAAATGGTTAAAAAGGGACACATTCTCCAGGACCAGAATAAAAGAGAATGACCCATAAATCTAAGTATTTAAAGGGTGTGGTTGTTTCTATTGGACAATCGTTGACATCTGTGATGCTGAGATTTGTATGAGTCTATTTCAGCTTTTGAGAGATTCTAAATATCACAATTTTTGTTTTAGAGGGGTTTAGGAGTAGCTTATTGTTGTTTAACCAAGAATTAAAAAAGTGAAGGTTAGACTGAAGCTCGGTTTGACAGTGTTGGGGATAACACTAATTTCTTGGAGATGGTGAAGGAGCACAAAGTGATTAATATGATCAAAAGAGCTCCTGAAAGGTTTCCTTTATCCATTTTGATAAGGGTCTCATCAGTACGTGACCATAATGCTGCCATTGTGCTCCAGCCAGCCCAGAATTCATGTGGTTTATGAGTGAGGAGGTAGTACTGTTGGGTGAAAGTGGACAGTTGGTTGTAGATTACCTTTTCAAGTACTTTCCTAAGTTTATGTCAGAGGTGAATAGAGGAGAAGCAGGAGGTATTTACTGGCAGAAGCTGTTTGGGAAGGAGTTTAACCAGAGCAGTTTCCCAAATGTCTGGGATTGTATTTTGAATTAAGCAGAAGTTATAAATATTTAGAAGAGGTGTGACAAGGAAGTTTTTGCAGAGTGATATAAACCAATGGGTTGTCTGTACCAGGGGGTGCATTCAGGGGTATATTTCTACAAGGGGGACAAGTTCTTTGTGTGCAACTTTCTTAAAATGGAAGAGTGAGATAAAGGAGGGAGGCTCGGGGAGTTGGGGATAGAGGTAAATGTTGTGGTACTAGGGAAGTGGCTGAATTCTTTAATTGAAAGCTGGCCTTGAGTATTCTGGTTGGTGATAGGAGAAGAAGTGAGATTAGTGGATTAATGGCCTATGACAAGATTTATTTTCTGCCAGAACTGTTTGGGTTTGCCTAAAAGAGCATATTGCTTGATTTTGAAGTAAGTGGTTTTGTGCTTGCACTATGACTTGCTTATCTAGGTTGTGTAAAGGGGTAACGGAAGTATGATTTTCTGGTGAGGGTTTTGCCTCCATAAAGACCATGTATTGTCATTATGTTTAAACAGAGCTTTCAGTTCAGTGGTTAGCTGGGGGGGGGGGGGTTGTTGTACTTGAAAATGTGCTATGTGAGAGGGATGAATGCCCCTTACAGATGAAGGAGGGTATGAGTCAGGGCTGTTTCAACCAAGTTGTGGTTCTGTAAGGTTGGTAATGGGAGACCAGTCAAAAGCTGTTAGTTGTTTTTTGAGATTGTTTGTATTGATGGTGATTCAGATCTGAAGATAACTAGTTTGGGGGATAGTTCTGATCACTGATGGAAAATTTGGAAGGGTATTGAACAGTGGTCACTGAATGAGGGTGGAAGAAAAGATATATTGGAGAGATGATAAGGTTGTTAGTAATTAGCAGATCCAGGAGGGAGTGCTTGTTAGTTTGTAGATTTGGACAAATTTCATCATTGATTAAATGTATAAAGTTAATATTGGCTATGAATTCAGCAATGCCATTGCTCAGGGGGCCTTGGTAATTTAGGTGAAAATCACCTAGAATAATGATATTTTTATAGTTTCAGGTGGCTGAGGTGATAATAAGAATAAGGGGATTTAAATTTGTTAAGAGAGGCTGGAGGAAGAATGCAGGCAACTGCTATTAGAAGGTGACTGATCATCCAGGAGGGAAGCTTTAGAAAGATCCAGTTGGGTTTAGTATCTGAGGAGGTATTTGCTTGTGCATTCATAGTTGGATATAAGTTGTTTGTATAAAGGGTTAGAGTGCCTCCACCTTGTCTTCTGCCAGATCTGGTGTCTTGGAGGCATTTGTAGGAGGGAAGTAGATGCTGAAAATTAGGATCATTTTGTTTGAGCCATGTTTCAGTGACAGCTGTGATGTCGAGTGAGTTATAAGGAAGGTGTTTATCTGGTCAGGTTTAGTAGATATGATTTAGGTGTTGACTAATGCACAGGAGAGGGTGTCGGAGCTGGGAAAGGTTATGGGTGTTATGTGGTGGGAGGGGCCTGGATTGGATTCAATGCTGGCTCAGAGGAGGAATAAATCACAACTAGGGTGAATTTATAGAGGTGTTTAGGAAGTTTGAGGTGGGGTTATTGGGACTTGGTACGTCTGGTGAAGATGAGGTAAAGGGATGGTGAAGCTGGAGTTGAGTGAGCATGGTAGGTGGTGAATGAGGGGTATAAATGGGTGGGGTAGGTCTTGGGGTTCATGTGAGTGATTGTGAGGCTTTGTGGCATTCTGGGATTGAGGAGATAGAGAGATGGGAGATGAGACTGGGTTACTGATGGCACAGTGTGGCATTCTGGGATTGAGGAGATAGAGAGACGGGAGAAGAGACTGGGTTACTGATGGCACAGTGTGGCATTCTGGGATTGAGGAGATAGAGAGATGGGAGAAGAGACTGGGTTACTGACAGCGCAGAGCGGTATGTTAAAGGAAGGAGGAGTAAGATGGTTATGTGAAGAAGCACTGTGGATCCTGGGGTAGAAAAATAGTTCTGAAAGTAAGAGTGGGAGTCTGTGAGGATGGGAGAAAGCCAGAAAGTGTGTATGGGAAGGGGCTGAGAATGATGAGGGTTTCTTGCTGGATTTATTTAAGTGTGGATGATGATACAAACTCTGTAGCCCTGACAGAGCAAGTAGCTTATCAACAAGGGAGAGCTTTAGTCCTCTGCTCTAACTGCAGCAGTCAGAAATAAAGAACGGCTTGGGGTCACAGGCATCAAACCTTGTCAGAAATAAAGAACAGCTTGGGGTCACAGGCCTCAAACCTTATCGGAAATAAAGAACAGCCTGGGGTCACAGGCCTTACTCCTTGTGTACCTATGCTTTGGAGTTTGGTGTACGACAGCTACTTCACACCAGTCCAATATATATCTATATTGCATTCATTGGACTATTTCCTCAGCATATTTTATAAATATAGGCATTTAAGGATGTGTGATCTGCACAGGAAAGTAAACTAATGTTAGTGTGACAATACAGCCATGCAACAAAACAACAGAAAGCTTTCTATCTAAACATTTAATCATGCAGGTCATAAACTATGACAGCAATAAACAGGTAAACAAATAGGTGCTATTTAATGAAAGGTAATGGAAGGGAAGTGAGGAAACAGCAAGATCTGTATGAAATGTTAAAATGATCATTGGTACTGTAAAATGAAAAACATTTTAAGCTGTGCAAGTACCAGGCAAAATATTGAAATAGTTCTGGGAAGTTGAGAAACAAAGATTTGCATATATGAGAGAAGGCCAGAGAAGTGTTACATTTAATTCACAAAATGCATTTTCACCAAGTTGTGGTCAGATAGCCGAAACCAGATAACTGTAATTATTCTTACAAGCAAAACTTGAAGGTGGGGTTTATTTCCTTACCATTGCAACATAAGCTCCAGAGTCTCAAACAAAACCCAGAAGTAAAAGTTTGAAATGTCCTGACAGAATGAATAAGTCAACATATGTTTAGTAATACATAGCTGAGGATTTTGCTAAATATAATCATCTGAATGAATGATTTAACTTAAAACAAATAAAATGTACTGACCCTACCTCTTACTCCCTCCTTAATAGTCTGAAAGCATTCCTTTTAGTTTATTTAATACCATTCCTTTTACGTCTGATGTGAAAAATGCAGCATTATTATGTTGCTGTATTATTTTGTTTGTTTACAACATTTTCTGGTACCTTATCTTGGGAACGTGGTTCGTTTAATGCCACAGTAATCCTCTGCCTTAAAATCTTAGTAACATGCTTGATTTGCTCTAATGTCAAAACTTGATGCTGTGCCAACTTTCATGTTGGTAAACCTTATAGTAAGGAAGTGTCCTCTTATCTCTGGACCCAAGGTTCAGCATCTTCAGACTTTTAGAGTCACATGGATATGGGGATTTAGGTAGGCTTGCCCATGCATTTTTTAAGTTGGTGTTAGCATAATATTGTCATTTTTATTAATGTTAGCAGTTGCAGTGTTTGTGGAATCATTTGGCTATATCACGTCTGCCTAACTAAAACTGCTTCAACTCAAAGGCCTGGAAGAGGCTTCAGTCATGGGTGCACAACAGGAGAGGTGAATACTAAGGTTCAGGCACTGATCCTTTTATGGAGTCTTTATAGGGCTTCCATAACATCTTCTAGGAAAGTCTTTAATGTCAGGAAGATAAAACTGTTGGGGGAATTTAATAAAGCCTACATAGTCTTATTTACAGTGTAGGCATCATGGCACGCTGCTTACATGAAAGTAAGCAGGTTTGCAATCCAGTAAAAAGAGATAGGCAGAGTGCACGCATGCACCAACATGGACATATCCATGGCATGCAAACCACCTCATAAGGAGGTGAATTTCATGCAAATGAAGGAGGTAGAGTGATCCAGCAAGCGAAAAGGCGGTCCTGCAGACCCCGTGTTGGTGTCCATAGTGTACACGGAAAAAGTTTGTATACATGATTTTAAACAGACAACAGGGGCTGTAAAAGTATAGTCAGATTGACAGAAATAGCGTAGCCGACACAGATATGTGCAAAACTATCCACAGTGTGTCCAAAAATTAAGGGAAATAAGTTAAAATAATTTTAGTTTTTTAATGATCTGGATATGTTTGCACAGCATGCTGCAGCACACAAACATAAAGTTATGAAAAAAATTAAAAAAATATAGTGGAAAAAACAAATGTCATAGTATGTGACAGAAATGTAGTATGGGACCCTCATGGAGTATCCACAGTGGTGTAATGGTGCTGCTGTTAACGAGGCAGGGCTTGAGCCATGTCGTTTCCAGGTTGTTGCATGGAATCCTATGCAAATGAGGTGGGGTTACTGAACAGCACAAATGGGTATCCATGTCCACAGATCCCATCTGTGTAGGCACAGAACCATGTTAGTGTCCACAGATGAAGTAGCTGACATCAATGGGGGGGGTTGTCTGAGGACTTGTAAGCTCATTGGAGCTCCGCTGTGCTCAGCAGGGGGGTGTGTACACTGGCTGCTAAGCTTTGTTTACCTTCAGAGCATGTGTTTCGGCATGTTTGCATGGTACGCCACCATGCTGAGCATGCCCTTTCAAGGGGGAGGGGTGTACAATGACTGCTGAACTTTGTTTACCTTTGCAGTGCTTGTTTCCATGTGTTTGTGCAATGCACCACGGTGCTGAGTGTATCCAAAAGCCAATGATATATTAATTACTGATTCACTTAAACTAGAGCCATTAAATGTTCTTAATGATGTACCTGGCAGGTGGGATGCATCATAGGTAGCCAGTCACACAGCCTACACCTATAGCAGAGCCGAATAAAGGTTGCATAGACACTACAATCTGATTTTTCTCCCCAAACTCTGCACCAGAGGAGTACAGACTTGGGAATTTTAACTGAAGGAATGCTAGGGGCTTCTGCAGGTCTGCTACATCTGTATGCACTAGATATTGAGGTCAGTGCTACTGCTGCTGTTGACAATATGCCTAGACTGAGAAAGAGAAGAGTGTTCAGCCCCAGGGTAACCTTCCAGGAGCTACATGGGCTGGAGAGTGTAGAGTGCTGCACGGTGGACAGGTACATTCTACAACAACTCATTGAGTTCTGCCACCCTCAACTCAGACCTAGAGCCAGAAGAGGGGAACCCATCCCAGTGGTCACAACGATATATGTATCTCTAAAGATACTAGCCACAGGCATTTTCCAAAGACCAACTGGGATCATGATGGGGGTCGCACAGGCATCAGCATCCAAGGTACTACACCAGTTCCTTGATGCCATGCTACCATATGCCAGTAAGCACATTTATTTTCCCCTCACCCCTGAGGTGAGGGCTAGCAATAAGCAACACTTCTACCATGTAGCACACTACCCTGAGGTACTGGGTGCCATAGACTGCACTCATGTACACATCAAGGCACCACCTGGAGAGGATTGTAGAATCTATGTCAACCGCAAGGGGTATTACTCCATCAACTGCCAGGTCATGTGCAATGCCCAAGGAATTATCATGAATGTGTGTGCTGGCAGCCCTGGCAGTTAACACAACTCCCATATCTAGCACAAATCACAGCTGTACCAGATGTTTGCTAGGGAGGACACCCCGCATGGCCATTTACTGGAGGATGCTGGTTCTATGCACTGGAACTGTGGATGATGACACCCCATCAGAAAAAGACACACACCCACTGAAGAACATCATACATGCACAAACTAGGAACATCATAGAGCATGTATTTGGGCTTCTGAAGTCACAGTTCCAGTGCATCAATATACCTGGTGGAGCCCTGCAGTACTCTACAGCCACATGTGCACAGATGTTCACAGTATGTGCAATGCTACACAATATGATCCTGCGGAAACAGCTGCAGCAGGATCAGCAAAGGGAAGGGACACTCAGCCCCCCACCAGTGCCTAGGTCCCCACAGCCACAGGAAGACTCAGAGGAGGAACCCCCTGAGAATGTCCCTGTAGGCAGATGTAGGCATGTCCAGTATGCCCTGGCCTTGGCCAAGAGACAATGCATAGCACATGCACTAACAACCTAGGGCCCTCAAGGCTGACACCTTACAATGACTCACATACATATAGTAAAAATGATGCCAGGCAGCCCACACAACCTGTATCTAACCATGTATTGACTGTGTACTTTTTGTGCATCAGACAAAGTCAGCCCCAAACTACAGGTCTGTCAACTGCTGCATTCGCAAGGTAAGTCACTCACCTATGAAAGGGAATATATTGGGCTATTGGGCTACTTGGAGAGGTCTAACAGCTACATGGGACAACAGGTATCAAGTCCAATAGTATGTGCTCTATAATATTCACTAGGCCACATGGCTGGAATATCTACTACATTAGTTAAAGGTGATGGTAAACAGTGGGGTTAGAGGCCAGTCTCACAAGTGTCTATGCCAGCATATCATGAGCTGCTTGTCCCTCACACCCATCACATCAGTGTTCCCATACAGCTGCTGTAACAGTATGTCAACAATGATATATCAGCAGACCAGGGCCGTGACATAGAACCTGGGCACATGCTGGATGTCACACATAATGCAGGGATGATAATGTATGTCTGTATGCTGTTGATTGTGTGATGAATGACACATGTCTGTCTGGCAGCCTTTGTGGCTCAGTGGGCTAGAGACATTAGCATGGGTGATGGTGCTGATGGTTTGAATCTGGCAGCATTTGCATCTTTTGTATATGAAGTACTCGTATGGTGGTATTCCCTCAGACTGTCCTGCTCCTCATTCTGTTACTGCAAGAAAGCTGGACAAGAGGGAATGGGGAGACAAAGGGCCGCAACTACAGACAGACATTACACCTGTTCTGATTAACCTAGAAGGTAGATAGTATAACAGTGCGTTGCATCACCTGCAGGATGCAAAGTCCATCACTCAAACGTGTCTGCAGGTAGTACTACTCAGTGACCGCATTATACAATAAGGTACCAGAACACCACAAATGTATGAGGAACAGACCAGACATATGGGGCGAAATGCTGGACTTTCTATAAAAATATGTACAGTGAGAGGTATGCAGACTGTCACCCTGTGTGTGGTGTTACATTATGTACCCCAGTCACATATTAAGTACAGCAGACAGCTGGGGAATGCTGTGACAAGTTCGGGGAAGTGCTGTTCTGTGGAAACAGGTGGAGCTGCCAGTGTCTGTAGCACACAAAATTCCAGAATGGAGTACAGGTAGCTTCTGCCTGGGGTCACCTTGTAAATACTGACAGTCCCACTGGGAATGCTTCTACATTTAGTTAACTTGAGCACAATTCTGTTGACTCTGGATCACAAAGACATGCTATGTGGAAATACCTCTGTGCAAACAGACAGCTATGTATACATTCTGTCTGTCCCTATCCCCCACTCACATGAGTAGTGTATGTAGCAGTATGTACCTCAAATAGATAGGTTCATAGGTAGGTACTGGGCTATCTGCCTGAAGGCATATATTAGCCCAGCCACGTTGTTTGGTATTCAGTGCCTTTTGGTTAGTTCCCTAGGCCCTTGATCTAGCAGCTAGTACCCTTGGCCCCTATCTAGTAGAGCTGTTGGTATGATCCCTGGTGTGAACTTTCTGCTACCCATCCACTCGTCAAGGTTCCTGTTGAAGAGTGATAGTGAGGGGCTCTGTCTTATGTAGATCAGGACCTTGTTCCATAGCAAGGGAAGTCTTTGCGAAGGGAATCTATCTCTCCAGCATGTTCTATTCATTGTTGTGCTGAGGTTTATATCCCTAGAGCATGTAGCCCAAGTGGATTTGGTTTTGCTAAGATGGAGCATGTTCAACATTTCTGGGTTGGACATGGTTCTGTATGTTAGACAGAGATCATCTCTGAGAAGGCGGTATGCAACAGAGAAAAGCCTTAGTTTTTTCAATCGTACTGCATAGGGCAACTGTTTGAGGCCAGTAATCCTTAGTGAGGTACCTCTGTGGTCTCTCCAGCTGCTGGAGACTCCTAGCCAGGTACATTCCAATTGGTGCATTGTACTCAATAATGGGTCTGATGAAGGAAGAGTAGAGGGGCATCACTACATCCTTAGATCTTGATGCAAAGTACTGATATATATATATCTATATCTATATCTATATATATATATATATATATATATATATATATATATATATATATATATTTATATATATATAGGTGGTACAGTGAGATGGCTTGGCTCAGTCTGGGTATTGTACACCCTGATGTACCCCCACTCATGTCCCTGCAGACTGCCATGACATTGCAATAGTAGGGCAGCAGGGCATACTACCAAATGTGTACATAATGTACAGACTGGTATGTCAGCTGGTGTATACCCAAGTGTCTGAGAGTCAAACCCCAGGAACCTAACATCTGGACACAGGATATTTGTAGATGCATCAACTGCATCACCGCACCTTGTAGATATATGTTCAGAGAGCCTACGTGATATGTATCAAGGGTAGCAGACCTTATCACAAAGGATGAATGCATGATTACGCAGACTGACCCCATTGTCCCTGTTAGACTGTTACAAACATATTCACCTAGGGAGCCATGCACATATACTGCTGTACCTTGCTGGCATCATATGTCTGCTGTGTTGCCATGCCATCCTGTGCTGCTGTAGTGATGCCGTGTGTCCATAAATTATCCCCTCAGACTCCTGGAATAGAAACATACACAGGTCCATGAGACACATGTCATCTTGTAACATTAACACCTGTACAACATAATGCAATATAAGGTACACAAAGTTTGGTGCATAGTTATGACACATGCCAGCATACAATATCTGTTGTGTATCATAACAACTGGCATGACAAAACAATACTGCATTGCACACACACATACATGTCAAGTAATGTAGTCACCATGTGGATCAGACACATAGCTTCATTTCCCTACATTGATGGCAAGGATGACAGGGATGTGACATAGGTATCATCACATGCACAGGGTGTGGTGTGGGGGTGCTGGAGACCTAGGCTGTGCCAAACAGTTGACCGCATGTTTGTGAGTCAGGAAGGGGTGGGGATTAGAGGGGTCATGGAGAGGTACCGTGTGTGTCTGTAGGTGATCTGCATGTGACAGTGGTGTTCCAGTGTGTGCGTGTACACAGTCAAGCCCAGTGCTAGCCCTACATGTGTGTATGTCAGACAGCTGTGGACCATACATGGGAGAGTTGACAGTTCACCATCTCTGCCTACAAACAGAGGAACTGGCTCGCACTGGCATCACCATACCCAAGGTCAGATGTGGTGCTAGTACCTGACAGTGACTGCTATCTGCTGGGTCTGTGTTCCCCATGGGACCACCCAGGACCATGTGCCCATGGTCTGCCATGTTGTGATGTGGACAGCACACTTCCCTCTGTAGTGCTGGAGGTACTACCACTATGGGAGCATAACTGTGCACGGCCATGTTGCTGACCTACATCCATGGGTCCAACACCCCCCTCCAGCCAGATGTTCCAGCAGAGACAATGTGTGGTCCAAGACAGACACTCAGCCCACCATCTGTCCACTGCATCAGTGAACCAATCCAGGGTGTCCCCAATGTGATGGAGACAAACACGGATGTCAGACTGTGCTGCATCCATAACCCTAAGCATACCTCTTCAAAAGGAACCTTGATGATTGGATGGGAGAAAGGAAATTCACCCCGGGGATCATGTCAGTTGCCCTGCTAGACAGGGGTCCAGGGAAGTAAATAGTGTGGGAAGAAATAGCCAGGGAATTGTTATGGCTAGGCTTGTATAGGCCCTAGGGCTGATAGCCTAATACCAACCTATGAACCTATGAACATATAGTGTTCCATTCAGAATGTGCCCGTGCCTTCATGACGGTCTAAAACATACATCAAGTGACTCAAGATGTGACACCAGCAAAAGGTAATGGATGGACAACAGGCATCCTACAAACACTCCTTTAAATCCACCTGTGTGGGACATTGCTAGCTCTCTGGCTATGATGCCTGTTCAATGTGTCCACCCTCTATCTGTCCAATATCTGTGGCATCTGGGGATTGGGTATGTGTGGGCATGCTGACTGTGTGCAGAGACAATGGGGGCAGAAGAGGGATGTCAACCTCTGGGATAGATTCAGTCACCAACAACCCCATCTGTGCCTTACTGTGGACAGCATCATCATCAGAGTCCAATGAGACACTGACATCAGGTTGTGAGAGGGACAGACTCCAGCCCCCACAGTCACCTGTGTAAACCAAGGAAAAAGCAGTACATTACTACCTGCACTTTTATGTATGGTACTCCACACATAATCATACAAATGAGGATCCACAACTGCATTACCAGTCTCACATCTTCTCATCTTCATTCCCATGCACAACCGACAACCTCACAACATGCACAAAATAAGTCAAAGCCTTTATAACATGCACATCAGCTACATCCAGTTAAAGTTGCCAGTACAATTTACCTGTAAGTTATGCAATATGATACTACATGTGCTAGAACTGCACATTAAACCCTGTGCACCTACCTTGAGAATGATATGCCAGTACTAGTGTCAATGCCTCAGGTATGTAACATCTACCTTTTGTGCTTGAACAGGCATCTTGGATTACTTGCCACATCTATACCAGGCTGTGTAATCACTCATAGCTATAAGTGCAAACTTGTTAATGTTTGTTCAAATACACATTTGTGCTTACCTAGTCTATGAATAGTTGTCAACTGTTCCAGAATGGTACATACAAATATTCTGATCTGGCTAACACAACATTTGTACATAGTGCAATATGGCAGCTCTTAACTTTCATAGGGTATATATGATCCATAAAACGACAGTATCATGCTTACCAGGTACAGGACCATGGCCTTGGGCCTTTGTCAGCGCTACTATATGTTGCAGAACTACAGGGTAATATGTGCATATATCCATTTGGACAGTAGCCACTGTTGCTGGCTGTATTGCTGAGATTCATATTATGTGTGCACAACTGAGCTTAACACCCCCCCCCCCAATGCAGATAGACCTGACACCCATGTAACAGGTATGTACAGCCTGCCACAATGACTGATAAAGTATTAAAATAGCGGACACAGTAAGCTAACCTGGATGCGCCTCTGCTGGCAGCACTGTGGCACTCACTTCCATGATGTATGGTGTGATGCATAACTGAGAACTTCACCAGAAATTCCTCTGTGGCTGAGAATGATTGTATCACTGCAGGCCCTCCACCATTGGTGGCATGTTCCCTGGTAACATCAGCTGCCCTTCATCGTGCAGCATTCACCATATCTGTGGCTCTGTGTCACACTTGCTCACAGGTCCTGTCTTGTTGGCCAATCTGATTGACATCCTGCACAAGGTTTGCCCACAGTGCTACCTGTTGCCCAAGATTATGTCTCCCCCTGGACAACAACATCTGATGATGCTGCTTTAGTGCATCCACTATTACCTCATTCTTTGCATTGGAGAAGGGGGCATGATGTCTGCGATACATGGTTCCTGAAAGACAATAAAAGGGATACACATTACAGGACCAGGTACATGGACATCTACTATGTACAAATTTAGCATACCCATAATGGTCTGCACTACCCACTGTTCCTCACACATCATACCCCACAGTCTGGCAACATACTATGGTGTGTGGATCCCAGCAAGATAGTAGCACTACAGGGGTATAGCCCTGTGTGCAGTGATAAATTCTGTTCCTACACCCAGCACTGCAGTGTACTGTGGTGTGTTCTCTATGGGCAACCTCCCACTACTATGTTATATGGCCACTGCCAGACAAATAGCAGTGTGCTATTACAACCACTATATGGAGACAGTCCAGCAACACCAGTGTGCCACAACGACAGAAAACAATGAAAACCTGCTGTAGAATACATTCCCTGTAGACACCATACCTCTCAACTATACAGATGTTTGCAGAATACCAAGATGTTAGCATCATACTTTTGGTCATTTTCCCACAACATTGTGGATTTCTGACAAAAGGTTAGCCAGGTTAGTCTTCGCCTCCCACGCACAAGGTACAAGGTTCGAGCCTGACCTCTGACCAATGCCTGTTTGGAGTTTTCACATTCTCCCTGTGTCTCAGTGGGGTTTCTCTCACATTCCAAAAACATGCTGAATGTTTCCATCTCAAACTCACCAATGAATGAAGCTGTGGGCAGCAGCACAGACTCTACATGATGCCCTATAGGGGGAAGAGTTGACCAACCGCTATGGGCATCTACTGTGGTGCGCAGTATCCTCAAGACATGAGAACATGGATCACAGACTGCGCACTGTGGAAGGGGTAGCCCCTCACTGGTATAAAATATGGCTCCAGGTGATTTGGTCATATT
Organism: Protopterus annectens; assembly: GCF_019279795.1. Classification (NCBI taxonomy): domain Eukaryota; kingdom Metazoa; phylum Chordata; order Ceratodontiformes; family Protopteridae; genus Protopterus; species Protopterus annectens. The sequence goes on along the minus strand of NC_056742.1, from coordinate 530,841,259 downwards.
GACTAATGTCACCAAAATGGGCATGAGTAATTACCAGTGATAAGTGGGTTGAGGACCCGGCCTACTCTGACCTATGCCAGGGACCCTTGCTAATGGTGGGAGGGGTATATGTGCCTCTGTTGGCCAGTGTGGGCCCACCATAAAGCCCGGCAGCCCTGGGTTAATAAGCTATTGGCCGGTCAGTGTCTAAGTTGCCTGGCCTGGGTTACCTGGGGTAGTTCTGTTGAGCGAAAGCTGGACATAAAACCAACCAACCTGCCAAACATGAGCTGAGAATTGCTATGCTTAATTTAGGTTCACTGACAGGACACAGCTTGGAAGTGGATGACATGATGATACTGAGGAGGCTGGACCTCCTTTGTATCCAAGAGATGAGATGGAAGGGCAGTGCAGCAAAGCCACTTGGCTTGGTATTCAAAATCTACTACTCAGGAGGGGGACAGGGTAGAAATAGTGCAGGAATTGTGGTGAGAGAGAGGTTTTGGAAGGCAGTGAGGGATATCATCAGAATTAATGACAGGCTCATGGCAGTCAGACTCCAGTGTAATGATAGGGCAGTATTCATAATCTCAGCCTATGCCCCACAGCAGGGTTGTGATAGTGAGGAAAAGAGTGCATTCAGACAGCAGTTTCAGGACCTACTAGATAAAGCAGGACAACATGAATTGGTATTGATAATGGTTGACTTGAATGCATATATCGGGACAGACAGATTGGGATACGAGGACTGCCTGTGTCCACATGGGTGGGGCAACAGGAATAAAGAAGGAGAAGCCATTCTAGATTTCTGTATGTCAAATGGCTTGATAGTAGCCAACACATGATTCAGAAAGAGATACAGTCACAAGATCACATACAAGAGTAGCCAACATGCAACTCAGGTAGACTTCCTCCTAGTAAGGAAAAGGCACTGGGGGTAGAATCCATGATTGCAAAGTCATCCCCAGTGAAACAGTCGGCCGACAGCATAAACCACTAGTTGCAACATCAGCTGCAACCAGTGGTCAGAGAAGGCACTAAGGTCAACAGAGAACAGGCTAAAGACCTGGACATTGACTGGAGAGAAAGTACAACAGTTCAAGGAATTGCTCAGGGCTCTAGCACCCCAAGAAGAGGAGGAAATAGGTGGAGCTGAACAAGGATGGCAGCGCCTAAAAACAGCATGTGTTAGGACTACAGAAAGATATGTGGCTGAACCATGTATGGAAATAAATAAGGTGCATAAGGAAAGGCTGGTTATGGAATGTAGAAGTCCAGGAAGTCATCAAAAGAAAGAAGGAGTGCAGGAAGAAGTGGGATATAGAAAAGACTGACCAGGCTAGGAAGGACTACTGGTTGGCTAACAAAGAAGCTAAGAAAGAAGTTGCAATAGCAAAGAATAGGGCATAGGAGGCATTGTGTCAGCTTCTGGAAAGTAACTCAGTAAGCGGTACAAAGAACCAAACCAGTGGTCTGAGTGCTCAAGATAAAAACTGGTAAACCTGAAGTAAGGCACACACGGAGCTCAGCAAAATGGACAGCTGCTTTAATGAACAAGTACAAAAACAATCCACAGCAAGCTAAATCACAGCAGCACAGCACAGCAAACGAAATTGCAAAGCACAAGCAACAGAAAATAATGCTGTAAAGTTAATCCACATATGTTTTCGTCACAATAACTTAATCAGATACCTAACCTCTCTCCCTTTGATGAATAAATAAACTAATCTAATTCAAATGAACCAATGAGTGAACAAATTCAATTACGCATGCAAAATGCATTAAGACACACGTACCTTAAAGGTGAATGAATCTAAAAGTTAAAACCAAAAGTATATATAATAAATAGATATAATAAGTAGATATGTATATACATTTTGTTATATAAAATGCTTCAAACATAAACCTTAGTTAAAATTGCTTTGTTAAATATAAGTATTGCTAGCACAAACCTGATATGCTTCTAAAAATATTTTTTGAAAAGCAGAAGCTAAATTGAATCCAAAATACAACAAAATACCGCCATCTTGTGGAAATTAAATTAAATGCATGAATAGCACCATCTTTTTTAATGGTAATATAAGAAGAAAAAATACCACTGTTTTAACAAAGAAGAGTACGTTCAATCTGCCCCTTCACCCCCAGCTTAGGAATGTTGAGGTTTTGGTTGAAAAGGAGCTATAAGATAAACTTATGTACAACAAGGTTAGTCCAAACCTTTCTACGGAAGAAATGCATACACTCAGTTTACGTACAGAGAATAAAAATCTTAGAATCATGAAGCCTGATAAGGGAGGTGAGGTGGTTTTTATGGATCATATTAATTATAAAAATGTTTGATTTTTTAATTGACCAATATACCTATGAGAGAGTGTCTATGAATGAAATTCATATTCCTTATAAAAAACTTTCCCTCTGTTTGAATGATTTAGTTTTAGAGGGGCTTATTAATCTGGAAACATATAATTGTTTACATGTTGAACAACCCAAAGTGCCTTATATTTTTGGTATACCAAAGGTCCACAAAAATCCTGATGACCCTCCTCTCAGACCTATTGTATCTGTGGAGGGTTCTATTACTGTTCCACTGGCAAAATATGTAGATGTACATCTCAAGAACGTGGTGATGGAACATCCTAATGTGTTAAAGGATTCTTGGGATTTTTTAAGGCATATTAATAATTCTAATCAGGTTGACACCTCTAGTTTAATCACTTTGGATGCTGTGGAGCTTTTTACGTGTATTCCTCACGAGATAGGTTTAGTTTGGTTTGAAGAGGTTTGGGAAGCAAGAATAATATTTCTTTTAAGGTATTTCATACATGCCTTGTTTTAATGGAATTGATTTTAAACAATAATTTTATATTCTTCCAAGGGGAATATTTTAGACAATGTAAAGGCATAGCCCATTGTGCACCTACATATGCCAACATCATTTTATTGTATTGGGAAGAAAAAAATTGTTCACAATTCTAATTTTAAACAATACTGGAACTACTATGGGCGCTTCCTGGATGATGTTTGTCTTTTTTGGAACAATTACCCTGGAAAAATTCATGGAATTTTTTGATTATATTTCAAATACAAGTAATTTTTTAAAATTCACATGTAAAGTAGATGAACTTGAATTGTGTTTTTTAGATGTAAATATACAAAGAATGGGGAAAGGTTTTAAATCAAATAATTTTAGAAAATATATGTTTTGTAATGCTTACTTGCATTATACAAGCTCTCACCCACATTTTCAAAAAAGAGCAATAGTTAAAGGTCAGTTGGTGAGAGCCAGTAGGATGACATCAGATGATCAGGATTTTAATACTGAATGTGAATTTATTAAGAGTATGTTTGGAGCAAGGGGGTACCCAATAGATCTCCCTACGTCAGTTATTGTAGAGGTTAAGGAAGGAAGAACAGGAAGATTTGCTCCAGTTTTGGGTGTACTCCTACCTACATTAGAAGTACAAAATATTGAGGCAAACACTGCTATTGCCACAACTTTAGAAAAAGGTTTCATTCTGCCATGTTTACCACCTTTGACGGTGAGAGTAATCTGGTGAGAAGTATTCTTAGTAAAGAATGGGAAAAATTTACTAGTTTATCTGATTTAAATCATATCTTTGAAAATCCATTTAAATGTGTATATAGGAAGGGACGTAACATCAAGAATATATTGGAAGGGACAAACTTTCTTAACCCCACTAATAACAATAACAAAAAAGGGACACGAAAATGCGGGCGTTGCCCATATTGCATTAACATCAAGGAAGGTGATTCTATTCTTTTGAAAAAGAGGAACAAGTATATTACTACTCAAGGTTTTGCCAACTGTATTACCACAGGAGTGATTTATATTGCTACGTGTGAAATCTGTGACTCTTTTTACGTTGACAAGACCGAGAGGAAATCGAGGCAGAGAATTTACGAGCATTTATATGAGATAAGGAAAAGGAAAGACAATAACGCTCTGTTTAAACATCAAAACAATTGTATTAAGCTAAATTTTTTTTTGTCATAGAAGTAGTCCCACGAGACCCCAGGGGAGGGTCTTGGGAGACTCGGTTGGAATATAGGGAGCTATATTGGCAAATTATTCTTGATGCAATTTCTGCCCCTGGTCTAAATGAAATGTTATCCTTGAAACCTGTGCTGAAATTGAGATCAGCAAAATTATAGTATGTTATTATTATAATATTTATATTTTTAAATATTTATGTATTATATATGCAAGCATTTTATGGTTTATTTTAATAATAGTATATGTATTTATCTTTTAACAAGATGAACATGCATTTAATTTAATTTCCACAAGATGGCGCTATTTCGTTGTATTTTGGATTCAATTTGGCTTCTGCTTTTGAAAAAATATTTTTAGAAGCATTTCAGGTTTGTGCTGGTAATGCTTATATTTAAAGCAATTTTAACTAAGGTTTATGTTTGAAGCATTTTATATAACAAAATATATATACATATCTATTTATTATATATACTTTTGGTTTTAACTTTTAGATTCATTCACCTTTAAGGTTCATGTGTTTTAATGCATTTTGCATGTGTAATTGAAGTTGTTCACTCATTGGTTCATTTGAATTAGATTAGTTTACTTATTCATCAAAGGAAGAGAGGTTAGGTATCTGATGAAGTTATTGTGACGAAAACGTATGTGGATTAACTTTACAGCATTATTTGCTGTTGCTTGTGCTTTGCAATTTCGTTTGCTGTGCTGTGCTGCTGTGATTTAGCTTGCTGTGGATTGTTTTTGTGCTTGTTCATTAAAGCAGTTGTCCATTTTGCTGAGCTCTATGTGTGCCTTACTTCAGGTTTACCAGTTTTTAAGTGGTACAAAGAAATTATATCAGGTTGCAAGGCAAAGACAGAAAGATAAAGAAGATAGTCAGATACCCTTCATAAGGGATGCCAGCAACAACCTGCTCACCAGTCCACAGGACATCAAAGGCAGATGGAAGGAGTATTTCCAGCAGCTCCTGAATGAAGAAAACCCCACAGAAGCTGTACTTCCCAGAAACAGCCTACGATGAGAGAAGAAGATGAGTCCGCGCTAGAAGAAGTAAGAACAGCACTAAGGAAATTAATTCAGGGAAAGCAATAGGCTCAGATGAGATGATGAGGTCACAGCAGATATGATAAAGATGCTGGGTGAGATAGGAAAGAAATGGCTCCTAAAGGTACTAATAGTAGTGTGGAGAGAAAGGCGCATCACAGATGACTGAGAATAACAGATGACTGAGAATAAGCATACTCATGCCAGTGTACAAGAACAAAGGGGACATCCACAACTGTGGGCAGTACAGAGGCATCAAACGCCTGTCACATTGCATGAAAGTTCTGGAGATGGCGATTGATAAACGGACACGCAGAGCAGTAGAGAGTAAGATGGGAGATGAGCAGTTCGGATTCAGATCGGGATGCAGCACAACTGACCTGATATTTGCAGTGAGACAGATACTTGGGAAGAAGCTAGAGATGAAGAGAGAGTCCAACTGGGCATTCCTAGACTTGGAGAAAGCATATGACAAGTTCCCAAGAAAGCTGATCTGGGCAGTACTGCTGTGGTTTGAAGTCCAGAAACATTGGTAGAATTAATGCAGGCTATGTACAAGGACCCAATGACTCAAGTACGAATAGTGTTTGGCCTCACAGAGGGATTCCCATTGGGAGTGGGTGTTCACCAGGATTCAGATCTGAGCCCACTGCTGTTCATACTGGTAATGGACTGCATTAAGAAAGAGGTCGGAGAGGACAGATCAACAAAGCTGCTGTATGCAGATGATGTAGCAGTACAGGCTGACTGTGGACTAGAACTTCAGCAAAAGATAGGAGAATGGAATGCAAAACTTAAAGGCACATGGATGAAACTAAGCACAGATGAGACGGTGGTAGCGGCAGCAAATTGGCAAATCAGAAGAAGTTGAGAATAGAGATAGAAGGGAAGATAGTGGAACAGGTAAACAGCTTCAAATACCTGAGAGGGGTAGTTGAGGAGAAGCGAAGTATAAATGAAGAGGTCAAAGCTAGAATCAGAGGGGCTGCAGTCAACTGGCATAGAGTGTCAGGTATAGTCTATGATAGAAAAATTCCAAAGAAGCTGAAAAGTAAGGTATAGACAGTGATGCAACCAGTACTACTGCATGGTACAGAAACCTGGACAGTAACAGCAGAACAGTTCAAGAAGCTAGAGGTGATGGAAATAAAGTGCCTGAGAATGGTGGTAGGATGCACACCGTGGGACAGATGAAGAAATTAGGACATAAGAGCAGAAGCCAAAGTAGCTCCAATTGAAGAAAAGATCAAAGGGAACAGATTATGGCGGTTTGGACACGTGCAGCAAATCAGAAGACAATCTGGTGAGGAAGATTTGGGACAAACAGGAAGAAGGTAAGATGAAGTGAGGACATCCAGCAAAGAGGTGGATGGATTGTGTGAAAGATGATCTGTGACAGTCAGGCATGAGTGTTGAAGAAGGTAGGAGTGTGGCACTGAATTGAAAGAGTTGGCGACAGGTAACATGATACCCTGACCCCATTTAGAAATATGGGAAAAGGGGGCCAATGATTATGATGATGATGATGAATAATGTGGGCCAATCATTGATGATTGATGTCAGAAAATAAAGACAGGCATCTGAGTTTAAGATGTCATACCCTTCAGAACACAGTTATGTTAGCGTAATATCTGTTAGTCTATTCACTTTCTTACTTTGTACAAGCAATAGTTACAGTGTCCTTAATTTTGGGCCTTTGTCCCTCCATTAATTATGGCTTTGTTTACATTTCTTGCTGTAATAGTTTGACAGCTATGTTAGGCATAGCTATCAATCAGACAGGGAACAATGTAAACATGATCATGGATTTAGCCATAGTACATCAGGGGCACTTTTAAAATGTTACACCCGTTTATGTGAGACATTGACAGAATGAGTGGGGGGTGAATTAGTGTACATCATCATCTGACATTACAGGAGCACAGACCCTTAATTATTGTCACTATGTATTATGTGTAATTTACTAGCTTCCCTACAACAGCCAACCATTGTAGGAGGGAATAAGGGAGACAGAGCTAAGATGTGAGTGGAAATCAGGGACTTTGGAGAGGCGTGCCTGTAGGTATAGGACAGCTGAGTATCAATGACTTGTCATTACCATAGATCTAAGACAGACTTACTGCTGAAATCCCTGTTACTCATACCTCCATCCCTCATCTGCATCCTGTTATTTGGAGAAATCAATTACATACCTGGTTGAGTGCAGTACTCCTTTGTTGAACTTTGCTTCTGGTAATCTTTTGAAAATACACTCTCTGTGTGAGGTAAGTCTCATACAAACTTGTTCTCCATAACCATCTGCTTGCCTATTTAAGGTACTGCTCATTAGCAGGAAATTGCCTATGCACCAGTCTGTAGCTCTGATATGGTAATTGCAGCCAAAACAGCTGAATTGCACTATCATTATCCAATGATTTGTCACCACAGTGCACTATATAAGGCCTTCATGTAGATCTGGCCCTTTTTTAGCTGTTAAATTGGACATTACTGAGGTGTGGAGAATATGGCATCTCAGTGGGTAGGTACCATAACTGTCAGCTGTAGAGATTTATGCAGTACGTCCACAATTTTTGCCTAATATGTGTGGTCAGTGTTCCATGACATTGTGGTCATCTGCTGTTCACTGGCAAACCTTGTGGGCTGAGGTCAGTAATGGAAGACACACATTTGAGGGTCAGACTTTATACCCTTCTGAATATGCATGCTAATGCAATAGATGTTAGTCTATCAATTTACTATCTATGTAGGAGCAAACTGTAAAACATGTCCCAATCTCTGGGCCTTTGTCCCCCATTAAGTATGGCTGTGTCTGGATTCCTTGTGCTAGAGGGTTGGGAAGCATGGTAGGTCTGTAGAAACTACCTTTACATACAGGTGTAAATGCTACAAGTTGCAGCTGCTGCAGCCTAGAACACATGGAGGAAGTGTAAACACATTGGAGGACAACAAGCTGTACATGTAACTGTGGCAGCTGTGGCAGTCCTGTCATTATGGCAGAGCCAGGGTAAGGGTACCCTTTACAGTCCAATCAAAGCATGTGATTAAGGTGCATTTGTTATGCAACATTGCCAATAACTGACTAGTAGGTAACATATACTTATGCTATACAGATATGTGCAGTATGTCCCCACCTGCAGGCCTTTGAGTTACAAAATTGGATAGTAGTTCATTAATTAGCATTAACCTGTGCAGATAAAGATTGCATGACTCTGTCATTAATTGCTGTCTTCACAATAATGTAATTGAACTGCAACACAAGACTGGATTTGAACCCAGCACTGTGTGTGGCAACATGCAGTACATGCAAGGCATTTAACAGACTGAGCTACTGAGTCACTGTTTCAGCAGGCGTATTTGTAAGGTATATGTGCAGACATACAGGATTTGACACACATTGCATCCATCAGTGTGTGCATGGCTTTCTATGGCTGTATTTCTGCACCAGGGTCCACGATGAACATGTTCTTTGCCATTGATGCCTTAGCAGGTGTCTTTCTACATGTTGCTGATACAAGGGCACATTTACCTGCTATCACAGGCACCACTTACATGCATTTTATGTCTTTGGCTGTCTAGTGGTGTTTTACTGCACCAAAGTCCAAAGTACACTGCCATTTTTCCCATTCATTTTTAATTCCAGTTTGCGTGGTGTGGTGCAGTGTGCAGCTCCACTTAGAAATGCCTAATGACTGTAAGTGGCAATCACTATGTTTTGATGAAAACACCAGTTTTAATTAAGATCTGCATGGCATGTTGGGTTAATGCAGTGTGCTGCAGGTGTGATCGGCTTGGGTTCAAAACATGGCAGCGGTGTTTATTTTGTACATGTAATTTACAATGTTATAAACACCTATACTCATTAGAGGTCTATTTAGCTGAGTTAAGTAAAGCTGCACACCACGGCCTGCAGTGCAGCTCCACGCTACAAAATATAAAGAAAAGAAAAAAGGGGAGATAGGAAAGTGGTGAAATGGGGGCAAGCAGGGGGAAAAACATAATGAAAGGCAGGTAGAGATGTGCAAGAAGGGTGTAGGAAAGAACCATAACTATCCATTTCATGTACAGCAACAGCTATGCAGTTTGACAGATTGTGTAGATGAATTAGAACTCCGAAACCACAGAAAGAGGGGTGAGGACAACATAACTGCATTGTCAAGCCAATTGGACCAAATTACTTGTGTCCATTGCACACGTGTGTGAAATGGAGAGCTTTGTATAGGGAGATATTTTTCTTGGGACATGTGCCCATTTTTTTTTAATTAAAGTGAGAGTGGAATGTTGGGGAATGGAGTTAGGTACTTGTGGAGAGGTAAGTTGGTAGGAGAGGCTGCATTCACAGACAGACAAGACAGCCGACAGGGGTGGTGTGTGACACGAGTTGGGTGAACACATTGGATGGGGAGGGTGTTGTGGAATTCAAGTTGCACGTGCCTCCAGATGGCAGCAGCATGACTCACATCCCCACCCATGGGACTGTTGACATGGATACTTCACTGCCCTCAGGGTAACTGTGCTGAAAGCTGGGCACCAGGGTGAGGCTGCCCCACCAGGTTGGCCAGCATACCCTCAATCCTGCGCAGGTGGCGTTCATATCTACGATGAGCATTCCTGCACACCATGACTGGCAGTTGATCCTGGATAACAATGGCTCCTCCACCACTGCTCCCAGGGGGAGACCAGGCCCTGTCCCCTGAGACAGTCCCACCTAACACCACAGGTGGTGCAGGGACAGTGGAGGAGGCACCATCTGTCTGTGTCTCAGATGTGCTAGGACCTAGTACCATGGCCAGTTGAGGCAAGTTAGGCTGATCAGCCAGAACCAGCCTACTCTGACATGCTTTGGTAATAGAGGTATAGCAATCAGTATAGGTTAGTTGTGAACAAATCATTGTTAGTAATAAGAGCATTGCAGAACATTGGAAATAACCCAATTATATATCAATGCATATTTTGTGAAACACAAACAATAAATAACAGAACAGTCAGTATGTTAACAGCATGCCAGTAACAGTTACAGCATAATGCCAACAACATAGGTAATTTAACAAGACATGTTAATATGCAACTATTATAACATATTATAACATAACAATAATAAAACACATGTCCCAAAATACAGTTAACATAACAACATATGTTAATAGTAAACCAAAACCTATCAATAACAATAATAAATAAATGAAGAAAAGGGGTAGGGAAAGAGAGAGAAAATGGTCCATTAGTAGTATTTCTGGTAATTTCCTTGACAACAGTACTACTATCTACTCTGTGGGTCTGTATTTTGTTATGTGTACAGTGACTACAAGTCTCCTGTATTTGATGTAGCATGTACATACCTCTCAAGCTATTTACATGGGACACTATGGGTCAAGCAGTAAAAACTGAAAGATACACAACTACACAGAACACTTGCACATCAGGTGGACCTATATAACTACCAAAGTGTTCTTTGAGCTGATTTGGTGATACTTTGCAAGCTAGGTAATTGTGACACTTGAGAGATGTGTTTGTGTACAGTACAGACGCTAAACAGCTTTCATGCATTGGTTGGCAGACATGGGAATAGAACCCAATAGCAGTGACTGCAGGGGACATTTGCATAGAATGTATTAATTGACTGCAACAACTTTTAACAGACAATGCAGGCATACAGCCATACTGGGATTGCACATTATATTTCTGACCGAACATTGCTGATGAACATATTCTTGCTAACAATTTTAACAGTCTTTGACATCTAAACACACAGTTATCGATTCATAATATGGGCTACTTCACACATTTACCTGTAGTTCCTCTGGAGAAAGAAATTGTGAGCATTATGTGACTGCTACTGTAATATTTATTGCTACATACCACTGGATTCGAACCCTCAACTGTTTGTGGCAAAATGTACTGTTTATAGAGCATTTAACAAACTGAGCTGCTAAGTCACTGCTTATTACGGACTGACTGATATTTGCCTAGAGCTCACCTTGAACCAAAATATGACCTGATAGTACTACTACAGCATTATACTAGACTGCAGTGAGAGTAGAACACACATGCATGAAATGCAAGCATGGCACAGATAGTAGGTCAGCTATATATTAATATATAGAATGCTGGTGTACACAATTTATTGTTAGTGGTTTGAAATATCTGTGACGTCAACAAACATTATCAGCCCATGGAGTGGGCTACCTCACCTATTTACCTTTATTACCTGATGTCTGTGGATGACAGAACATTATGTGAACAATATTGGCCTAGAGAGTCTTGAACACTACTATATGAGTTAACCAATGCAATTTACATCCATTAGATTTGCATTCCACAGCTATTACAGTGTTATACTTGACAGCAGCACCTTACCTTACAGCCTGAATGTATACAGCTCTACTGCAATGGTCACAACAAGAGAATCCTGATGTACACCCTTTTGGTGTTATTGGTATTGTTTCATGTTTTTATTGCACTACAGTTGGCATTATTCATTTATTGCAATACAGCTCTAATTCCACATTTATTGCACTACAACCTTTACCATATATACTTTAATGCAGTTATTAGTATTGTTTCATGTTTCTATTGCAGTGCAGTTGGCATTATTCATTTATTGTAATACAACTCGAATTCTACATTTATTGCACTACATACTTTACTGTATATACTTTAATGTTGTTATTGGCATTGTTTCATGTTTTTATTGCACTACAGTTGACATTTTTCATTTATTGCACTACAGCTCTAAGTCCACATTTATTGCACTACAAACTTTACTGTATATACTTTACTGCAGTTGATGCCTTACTCGTTCTTGCTTATTTTACTACAGTTAGCATAATACATCCATACTCACCAGACTCATGGTGCAAACTGGCCAAGCGCCCAGCATGTGACTCAACATTGTGAGCCCTCTTAGCTGCAGCTATTGGGAGAGAAGCACAGTATTATACATACCAGTTTTACAGACATGTAGAGTACATATTGGTAAAACAGAGGGGAAAAAGTGCTTACATACTTGTGGAGCATTCCCAGTCATCACGTCATTTTCCCTGGTGTCCAAGAGTCCCCTCTTCTGTCTTTTCAGGTCATCATGGTGGTGATGACACTGAGCACCTGTGCGAGGGATATCATTGACACTGGTGAGTTCTCTGGCTAGCCGGTCCCAGGACCCCGCTTTACACTCTGAGCCCTGGAAACTGTCCCACAGCAGCCTATCAGCATGGTTTCACACGAGAAGCCCAACCATGATCATAGACTCCAAAATGCCACAAAGCTGTACCTGAAAGTGTGCACCTTCACTAATGCCAGCCATAATATACTGTCAGTGACAGAACTCCAATGAATTCTGCTGCATTGCCACCGGTTGGACTTAATATATGCTGTTTTTCTACCCTTACATGTCATTGGACAACATTCAAAAAAGTTCTGTGTCACTTAACACTACGCAAACCAGCGCAGCTGAGCTGAAATTCACAAAAACTGGCAGAACTATAGTGTTAGCGGAGCTTAGCAGTGCACAAACCAGCCAAGCAGAGCTAAGCAGTGCACAAATATTAACAGCTCTTATCATGTTTATGCAGTGCTTAGCAGGTCTAAGCATAGTTGAGCAGAGCTTACCAGAGCACAGCGGGGCCATCTTTTATAAAAAAAATGCATAATATGTATATCAAAATTAAATACATATTTTCCCTTCCAGGTATTCAAACCCTGGTACTACTGCACATGAAGCCCATTTAGCTACGAGGATATTAAGAAATATTGTATACCTTCACATATACCACAGAGCTACATATAAGCAGTGCTAAGCACTGCACTGCGCCAAGCAAACACACTTAGACATGCTTAAACACACCTTTAAATAATTAATTACATCAGTTTTCTATTTTTAGATATCTGGCAGGTGTCTGCTATCTTATATATGAGCTCAACTTGGCATTGATGCATTCTGTGCGAACATGCTTTTTTATTTTTACAAAAAATAAAATAAAAATAAAACAAAGGAAAAAAATAAAATAAAAATAAAGCAAAAGGCATTGCAGGGAGCCTCATCTCATCTGCAACCACAGTTAGCACTACACCTCTCCGTACACTGATTTACTAACCATGTTTCTTGGCTCTCTGGCAATGAGCCATCATTATTATGCATGGTGCACTGCTGGCAGGGAACTGTGACCACGAACATGGACAGATTCTGTGTAGGCCCTAGATTGTGCCTATACAGATTTTATTAAATCCTGGGATGTATTTGTAAACTAGTAAATAAGCTGGCTTGAGGACACTATTCAGCCATGATTTAGGCCAGTTGGCTCATTTGCAGTACAGTACATGGCTTACAGTTGCTACTCTGCAAACAACATAGTAACACAATGAACAATTCTTTTACATCACCAATGATTAAAATAAGTAACAACAAACACCTTATACAGTAAAATAAACCATAGTTTACAATACAGCTGTTACAAGACAAGAAGAGCCACAGAGAAATAATACAGCTCTTATATGACAAAAAGAACCATTGTTATTATAAAAATTTGTTATAAATTGTGTTACAAATTTATAACAGCACAATAAGAGAAAACAGTTGAGGAGATGTAGTTATTATATGGTAAAGGTGGCAAGTGAGGAAGTGGTAAAGAACTGATTTGAAAATGACAATTTAAAAATTTAGTATTACAAATGTAATAATGTAAAGCGGTACATATTTGGTAGTAATGAAGCTCATCGCTGTCTCTGTAGCATCGGCATTCTGCAGTGTTAGCAAGGTGGAGGTGCAGTTTTGGTCCAAAAGTAGGGTAGTCAGTTTTAGTCATAATGGCTATATGAGATAGGTTCTACTTGGCTAAATAATCTTACTCAAATATTTTTTCAGATGAAAACAGTACAAGGCTTGATATGTTTACTTTTACTGCTTCATTGTCAAGATCTGAAGGGTAGTAAGTACAGTGTTTTTCTAGCAAAATGTACATTTACAAAGAGGCAGACATTCGTATGGAGCTGTTTAAAGATTATATTTGAAATAAAAGTGGGTTTCACGCATAGAGGTAGGGGCACATAACCATTTTTGTGGTAGTGATGTCCTAGATTCCAAAACAGTGATGTGAACATCCACATTTTATCCGCTTATCTTTGGAAAATGCTTATGTCTGTGGTGAATCATTAGTGCTATGACTGGTAGAATATGTTCATGTTTTGAGTGTAAAAAAATTAATTCCTAATGTTTCTCTAGAGATAAAGATCCAAAGGCTTGAGATCATGTTTTTTATTTGGTGAAGGAGTTTGCCTACTGAAAGAATTATTGGATATTAATATGATAGGGTAGAGTTGAGCCACAATCCCCTACATTTTTGTGGTGTGGCATGGTTTGTGTGAGTACTGGAGAGCTCATACTGCTGCCGGGATTGTACATTGCTAAGCTGCTGTGAGGTACCTAAGAATTTCCTAGAAGTCCTGCTGGTAATGCTAGAGAATCGGTTGCCTTACACACAGCTCTAGATATTAGCAAAGTCCTTCTCTACTTTGGTTTGGACTTGCTTGTTTTTCTTACATTCACATAATGATAATATCATTAGTATAGAGGATTACATTTCAGGAGAGCTATTTAAATGTCAAAAACCAAAAAACGTCAACTTTCAGATTATGGAACATAAAAGGTTGAACATTTAGAATGTCAAGAAATGCCTGTAGCTCATGTCTGAGATTGCGGTATAGCTTGAAGTGGGGTTTGCGCTTTCCTTGCTGTAGTGCAATCCCAGAGTTGGTGTATAGAATTTGGAGAAACTGCATGGGTGTCCAATATCTTAAATCCCCCAAAGTTATTTTGACTTCAATACTTCCCAATTCCATACCTTCATCAACATTATTCTGGCTGTAATTTCAATATATGATCTCTTTTTGCAAGGCTTTTTTTTTCTTTTTAACCTGGAAGTTGTGACATTACTGGGTCTTATTGGCTCCATTAGCATATCTCATATCTCACAGTTTCCCTCCTTCAGTAACCTTACTGAATGCGTCTTCTGGCATGAGCCCTGGACCATATTGTTGGTGTTCTTGTTAAAGCTAAAAAAGTGTTATGTATTATGCAAGGATTTTAAAAAATCCTGTTTTTATTTTGGAAAAGGCAGAAAGGAGCTCTAGACAAGTTAGTGGAAATGCTTTGGGGTATAGATAATTGATTTTGCATATTAAACTAAATGCCACCAAATCTACCAGGTTGAAATGAAAGTATTACTTTAAATATTGCTTTGAACATGAGCGCAGCAAAATTAATAAATGTGTTCATGATTAAACCATTATAGATGCAGTTTCTTAGTTTTTGCAGGTATAATAATGTATTATATAATATTATTTTTAAACGATTTTTTTATGTGGATTATTAATGCCACATGAACATTTAAGCTATCACATGACCATCTATAAAGTAATTAAGAGATGTGTGTGCTCTAAAATCTTTAATCTTAAGAAGTCCTTATGTATTAGATTAAAGCCCTGAATATTTTTTTTATTAAACTGTTACATTTATTGAATACCCTGTGGAGAACGTCACAGTTATACCTTTCCAGAGTCCAGATTTTAATAGAATGTCCCAATTTTTGCCTAATATTATTGGCCTGTTCTTTACAAAATGTGAGGATTTCTGTCAAATCATGAAAGATTGAAGTCACTAAATAAGGACATACTTGTGAGTTTCAGACTTCATATCCTTTAGAAAATGCATGCTACCACTAACCCTGCTTTTCTCGCAACTTCCTAAGCTTATAGGAGCAATATTTAAAATGTAGTCCTATTTTGGGCCTTTGATCCCCCTGCCCATCCCACCACATTATTTTAGGCTTTGTCCAGATTACTTTCACTAAGAGGTTGAGAGGTATGATCATATTCATTGTTGTTTTTGTTCTTCTGAACAGTCAGAATCCATAATAATGCACTAATAATTATTCAGCATAGTCAAACTATCCACTTATGTTGTACTGGCAGAGTCATTAAAAAGGTTGAAACATATATGTCCACAGTTAGTGGGGTTTGGCGTTATTGACCTGAATGTAACCATAAGGACTTAAAAATGTAAAAAAGCCATGGACATTCAGAAGCCAATGTAGCTGAAACACTTGTTCTACTTAAGGGGTTATCTGCATATATCCCATGGGCCTCCACTACAGGATATTTAAGGTATCACAAACTCTAGCTTGGCTGAGTTTTTACTGACTGATTTGTGTGTGTGTCTCTATTTTACCCTTTGATTTGGATGTTAGTTGTGATATTTTGTAGGCACCTTAATCTTTATGGGGATCAACTGAGTTTAAAGACCCCGTGTTTCTGAAGTATAACCAAACTATCCACTTATGCTGTTCTGATGAGGTCAATAAAAAGGTCAAAATAAAGCTAGTGGGGTTTGGTTTTATTGGCCTGAATGTAACCATAAAACTTAAAAAGCAAAAAAAGCACTGGACATTCAGAAGCTATATAGATAAACTACTTGATGTCCATAAGGGCTAATTTGCATATATCCCATAGGCCTATATTACAGGAGGTTTAAGGTTTCACACAATAAAAACTCCAGCTTTGCTGAGTTTTTCTTGTAGTTTTTACTGAATGGTTTGTCTTTGTGTCTTTTTAGATATTCCTGAAAGAGCTCATTGTGTTCAATGTGGACAGCTGATAGTTTCTTCCATTACTTGTGCTCTTTGCTGTTCTTGTGGAGCAACACAGTGTGAATATCACTGTTTAGTCTGTGTGCTTCTGTACATGTGGCTTGTCATGACTCAAAGGTGTGTGTCAGATGTTGCCTGAGCTACGGCATATGGCCACATCCTCCATTGCCCACTACAATTTCTTCTAACCCCTCTGTCCTCTTGATCAAGCTTTGGCAGCTGCACATCAGACATCTAGGGTTCTTGAGGTAGGTCACCCACACCTTCCAGACCACTATCTTTTGATGTTATCATGTTGTGCAGCGTGGCACACATGGAGACCATCTGTGATGTCTTTTCTGGTGTGTATTGGAGTGCAACCCCAGATTTGTCCAGATAACTGTATCTGGCTTTCAGCATGCTAAACACATGCTTGATCGTGTTTTGTGTTGCAGTCTGTGCTTTGTTGTATACATCCTTGGCAGGTGTTGATGGGGCTCTGTTTGGTGTCATAAACCAAAATTCCAGTGGATAACTGCAGTCACCTGTTTTTAGGGGGATGAGAAGGAATAATTATTCATCTTGATTCCTGTTGCAATGTGTGACTACTGCTGATGTATAGCAGCGGTCGTGTACTTGCCTAGTAGGAGCCCCTCTAGTATTGCCCCATGTTGGAAAGCAGACTTCAAGGCACTTTCCCTCCATATCGCTGCATCATGCACACTAGTGTGGTGTGTTGCTATGATATTGGTAATGAGGCTGTCTGCGGAGAAGACCACCTGACACTTGAGTGATGGCTACCCCTTTCTATTGATGTACCATTCGGAATCTGGTACCACTGAGGTTTTGATTGGGACATAGGTGCAGTCAATTGCACTGAGGATAAAGGAGAAGTTGGCATAGAACTGCTGCATAACATTTCTGCTCTCCAGGGCTGTTGTTGGAAAATGGATGTATTTATCCACTTTGGTGCACATTAATGCCAGTAACTGGGCAGGAATATGACCAGCCACTGTCTGGAACACTCCTACAGCATCCCCTCTATGCTACTAAAACATCCCAGAGGCCAGTATACAGAGACTCAGCAGACTTTTGTTTCAACTGTTACTGGGCTACCTCACAGACTACAGGCATACATGTGCGTGCACACGTCCTGCACACAGCCTGCAGCAGCTTTCTGTCTAATCTATATCTATCTATTACTTTCTGTTAAGAGAGCTGGCTTGAATGCAGCCTTGCTGTCTGCCTTCTGAGATGCCTTTGCAAATTGTCCTCTATTATGGCTTGCATTACCCCAGCCTTCTGAAGTGCATTAAATACCAGTTGCATGTTTTTTTTTTAAGTTATGTTTGTGGAATCAGCAGGACTGCATAGGAATTTATAGAATAAAGTAGCATTAAGGGTAAGCAAAAATGGCCTCGACTGAGTGCTTTCAGAAAATTGTCGGCGAAATACTCTGCCGCATTTAAATTGCGTTGGGCATACCCATTGTATTTTGGAATCCAGAGAAAGTGCATGGAATCCACAATTATCCTGCACTGAATAGATAATTACTGGGTCCTGCTTTAACAACTATTATGGAATCATGTCTGCTGCTGATGCATTGCAACTTCCTTCTGCATGCTAATCTGTCCTCAACTTTCTTTTGGAATCCAGCCCCACATCTTCTGTTTCTGCCAAACTTATATATCATGCTAACTTTGCTGTGGACGTTTGCTCACATACTAATTAGATTTGAAGAAACAAGTAATTATCAGTGTAGTAGCTGACTTCAAAAATCAATGTATTATAAACATTTATTCACTTACCCTAATGCCATTTTGAAGCATTTGCCATAAACAGTGAAAATCAATAAACGTGTATACATAGATAATCGAGTAATAACTAAATATTAAACATATAATAGCAATATAAATATATATATATAATAAATAGACATAAATAATATTAACTGTAAGAAGCAAACAAGACACTTTAATAAGTGCTTTTGTTAAGAATCATTAAGACTTTATCAGATAAAATCAGATTATTGGCATTTCACCTTTTTATACATTAATCATTTGTACCACATGAAACACACCAATATACCCATCTAACTAATGAGCCATGTAATTAAGTAAATAATAAAAAAGTGTTAATGATAATTTGCAATGGCTGAAATGGAAAGAGGCACAACTCTTCTGTTACAACAATTATGTACTGTACAATTACCCCTCTTCAGAGGACAGTTACTCTGGGTAGTGGCCCTCAAAATGTCTCCAAAATATTAGAAAATTCGTTTTAAAAGGCTGCAACATGATGTCTGATGTTTCCTAATTTTAGAATGTTCATGGAGAAAAGTACTGGGTGGCCGCAGTGGTGCAGCGGTAAGCATTGCTGCCTCACAGCAAGAGGTTCTCTGGTTCAATTCTTGGCTGGGGTGCCTTCTATGCGGAGTCTGCATGTCCTCCCTGTGGTCGCGTGGGTTTGCTCCGTTTCCTCCCACATCCCAAAGACATGCTGTAAGTGGACTGGACACTCTAAATTGGCCCTAGGTGTGAATGGGTGCGTGTGTCTGCCTTCTGTGGAAGGTTGGGCACCAGGCTGGCAACTCAACACTGTAAAACTCCATTGCCAATCATGAGCAGACAGGTGATCTGCTGTGGTGACCCCTAACCGGGAAAAGATGGAGAAAAGCACCAAGCACACCCACTGTGTTGATATGAATAAGTGCATTGCCGACCCAAGCTGTGTATTCAGGACAACACATTGAGTCTTAAAGTTTGCTTTCTTTTTTCTTTATGAACAAGATATAGTAATTACTGTTGCCTATAAAAGTGCCTTTAAAGGAAGGAATTTATTAACCATGACACAGCACAGCAGATAAATGAACTGACTTTCCTGGAAGTAATGCACAATATTTGGTTTGGGAAGCCCCTCTTCAAAGAAAAAAAAAAGAAAAATGAAAAGAAACACATTTTAAATATAATATTGTTGGCAAGGCATTTAAATGTATCTCCTGCCTGCAATGTTTAGAGACATTCTTTTTTTTTTAACAAGCAACATCTTTATTAAAGTAGGTTTGTTTTCATTTATATTTAGGAAAATTCTTAAAAAATATCTGCTGGCCACACTGCGGATCTTGTTGTCAACTCAGTCACATCATCAAAATGTGAATCACAATGATGCACTGCTGCGAAATAAATTGCCATGTGTACAACAATTCTAGATTAAAGCTCATTAACTTAAAAGTAATTTTATGCTAACCGCCTTGTTTCACAAAAAGAAGTGTATAACTCACAATCTGAATCCTTGTAAAATGGATTGAGTTATCAGGACCAAATCAATTTCTACAGGCAAGAATTCTGGTTGCAATAGAAAATGTCATTATTTATAGAATGCTGCCATCTAGTGGTTAAGTTCATTGGTACATGCCTGAATTGATGTATATAAGCCATGAGGCTGCTTATAATGAAAGTAATATATTAAACGTTTCACTATATTGTCAACTCATTTACACCTATGTAGTGTGGAATATTACACCACTACCAGCAAATAAACTGAAAAAGCATAAGAAAAACAAATGTAATTTTTTTTTGAAAACGATAAAAGCTATTAAAAATGTACAAATAGCAATGTTATCAGTTAGAAGTATTGTTTCCAAGGATAATAGTCAGTACATTCATAGTCTTTCCATAAACACTGCAATATATTATAATGCACAAAAATCCCAAATTATTTTTTTTTTCTAAATGACAAATGTTCTTATCTTGAAAACTATACAACCTAGACAAATGCTGTTAGAACTTTAGACATAAGCTGTCATGTGACAACAAGAAATTCCTCTATAAGTGCATGTTATTTGGAATATTTATAGAAATATGAAAACACATATTTAATTGTAAAATTAACAACACATATAATATTAAATATATCTCAAGATGTGCAATTTACAGTTCCAAGACCAAAGACAGTTTTCAACAGCATCTAAAGTTTCACCTAAAGTCATGCAAGAATTTGCAAGTCACTTAGTTTTTTAAATATTAACTACATATGGAAATATTCTTTATTTTCATAATTATGAACAAATAGCTAGCAACACTTCCAGTATAATGTGATACACACTAGCATTTTCAGTGAATTGTCCTGCCTCCCACACAGGTGTTTTGCACCATATACCAAGACAAAATGTAGGTCTCTCAGTTAGGAAAATATGAACATAAATATGAATAAAAAGTGACAGATATTAATTTCTTCACTGCAGATCATCCTAGACTAACAATCTTAGTGTCATTTTGTTTATAACTCCTTACTGTGTTTAATACTGTGTATTTTTAACTGGTAAGTTACTTAGTTGAAGCCAAACCCAAAAAAAAGGTCTGAGAACCATAAGAAGGCATAGGTGTGAATTAAAAGTATACAAAGACATTATAGGCATGAGTCAGTTCAGTTGGTCAAATTATTAGTTGTTGCATATTAGAATATAGAAACAATTGTTCTCAGTTTTTCAAATCTTTTTCTAAGACTTTTCGCAATGTTAACTTCAAAATATTTCTCTTGGCCATCTGTTTGGGGAAGATAAATGGATGTTCTTAGTTGTTTCCCCTTAAAACTGTAGCAGAGGTGCCACATGATTTTTTTACATGAAAGGTGCCCCTTGTCTATTAAGATCTCTTTTATTATAACCACCCTGAAAAATGTAATTGATATGGCTTTGGAGTTAGCTTTCCTGAGGTGAATAGCTATAAGCAAGCTGGTAGCATAGTTCAACATTAACAGAATATATCGGTGTCCATCTCTAGACCTGACTAATGATCCAACATCTATAACAATTTTAAAAAAGGAACTTCATTTACAGTATATGCTCCAGACTTACGGAATTTGGGACTGTTAAATGGAACAGTTGGCATAATGATTAAGGTCTTTGCCTCCAAGGTACAAGGTTTGATCCTCACCTCCAACTAATGCCTGTGTGGAGTTTGTATGCTGTCTCTGTGGGGTTCCTCCCAAAACATATTCAGTGTTTCCATCTCAAAATAACTAAAAACATCAAGTTGTGAGCAGCATCACAGACTCTAGGTTGTGCAGACCAACTACTTTGGGCATCAGCTGCTGTTATCCTGAGTCTCACTGATCACTTTGCCTTATGTATTTCTGGGCTTGTGGGTGAACTACTTTGGTTTTGTTCTGACTAACCAAATGTCTTTTCAATGAACCGGACATTTGAACAAACAACCCTATACATCCAGCTGTCAACCAATACATCAGTCAATGAAACATATGGAAACTCATTGCTAGGATATGATCTAAAATAATACTTTGCATGCTGTTCTTCAAGCACATTATACTACTTTTTAAATGCACGAAATAGCAAAGTGTATTTCATGTGGCAAAGTCTTTTCAGTCGTGGTGCACTTTCATATAAATATCTATTTGGCTATGATGCGGTTGCTTATAAGTGCAGCACATACAGCTGTAATGATTAGGCTATATTTGTTAGCTGCAGGAATAATACAGACTAGCAATGCATTTTCCCCGAATGTTCCATGCTAGTTTTATATTTTTAATATTATAAGTCAATACATTTTTGTTAAGTGTTGCCATAGACTATGAGGAGAAAGAAATACAAAAATATATGCATGATGCCTGCACCTACAATTTTACAAATGGAACATACTGGGGAAAATGTGGGAACTAGGACGTTTTCTTGGGGGGGGGGGGGCAATAAGCATTATGATAAATCATATAGTGAGTATATAACATTTTTAAAGGTATGGTATTCAAACCATTTTCCAAACACCAGACTAGATAATGCATCCTGATAACATAGGCTCAAGTTTGTTTCAGCAAAAAGAATAAAACATTTCTTTGTCATAAACCATTATGAGAAGCAATTTATAAGCAATCACAACTGTTTTTTTTTAAAGAAGAAATGTCTTTCAGAGTAAGTCAGTTTGAATACATGGGTATAGTACATTTCTGATCTTTTGATTTGGAAAGCTGAACAAATAATATTTACATTTGCAATGCATTCATCAGACTGAGAATAATAGAAGCAGATACCATATGTTAAAATGAATGTTATAATGAAACCAGCTACTAGTAAGTTTTGAAGAAAAAAATACATCAACACAACAAATAAGTTCATTTCTTTAACAAGACGTTGAAAGCTTTTTTTATTACATTATACAATTGCATACAAGGTTAGATAGTTTGTACTGAGATAAAAAGTAGAGCTTAGTTCCCTAGAAATTAAACATTTCTGCCAGAAGATAAATCAAATTTGTCACTAGAAAGAGTTCTGTCTAGAATGTAGCAAATTTAGAAATATTTATCAGTGTTTAGAACTGGGTAAGAATGCTAATGTCACTTAGATAGGTTTATACAAGCAATATGAATGGAGTTGCAGTAGCAAATGAACTTTAAGACTAAGGTTTGTATACCAGATAAAAGTTGTTTGAATAGGCATTTGTCAGGAAGAGTTATAAAGAAAAAGATTATTGGGAAGATGTCGATTGTTAACAATATTTCTGAGAAAAAGACATTTTCTGAGTATTCAGCCTAATGAAGTCCTGTGACATTCCGTTCCATAATGGGAGTATATTCTTATAATTATAGTTATTGCTATTTTGTAAAAAAAATAGTTATGCCAAGATATTTTAAATCTGAGGAAAATTTTAACTGAGAATGCATGAGTGGATTAAGGATTTTATGGTCATTGCAGAGTGAAAATAAATTTTATTTTGCATATTCAAACTATAATATTTTTGTATATGCCAGTTTGGAAAATGGCAGTATATCGTAATATAACACCATTAAATGTAGTAAAATCTATTTTCAACAACTTTAGGACAGTTCAGAAGAGAGTCTATATAATATTAGATGCGTAAAGGGTCTATATTTCATCATCGAATGCTTAAATAAGTGAACGATGATTAATCAACCCTGTGTAAGCGAAACCTTACAATGTCAAAACCCCAGAATATCGATTTTTTTTTCCAAAAAAAAAACAAACAAAAAAAACTTTAAAACAGTACATAAAGTGGAGGGCTTCGCCCCCCACACCCCCTGATGTGAGGGGATGTGCCCCCCACACACCCCTACTTAAATATACCAACTCCGAGATCACACTACAGTGCCGAAAACAGCAAAGTAATGGAAGCGACCAAGCAAATTCTTTCCCAGGGAAAGAATTTACTTAAAAGCCGCTTCACTATTTTGCCTTTTCGTACTTTTATGGTCGATCAAGACACATTAGACAGAATGCGTCTTCGATGGAACCTCTCCTATCTTGTACCATTCTCAATAAATAGGTTGGAACATACTGGCCATTAATAAAATGCTTGGTTGTTGAATTAGTATAGCGGAAATTAACTGAGTTAATAATCACAAAAAGAAAACAATCTTTTAAGGCCTCAAAATATAAACCTGAAATTTACCAGATGAAATATTTTAGATGAATTGATTGCTAAAGTAAAGACATGATACGAAAATAAGCCTTTAATTAGAAAGGTAGAGCTTGTAGTAATTGTTTGATCAGTAGTCTATGTACATTGCAAGAACCCTGCTTCTAAAGGTTAGGCTAAGTAAGGAATATACTATTTAATAAAACGGATGCAAATAGTTTTGAATTAAGATTATTTAGAGTATGGATAACAGTTGTTAGGATTTTGAGGATCCATGTTTAATTTGCAAATCAGAGTAGTGATGGGTTTACTAATATATTTGTCTGATATGACCTGTGACTGAACAAATATAAAAAAAAAATGACGAATTTTAGTTAATAGGAGAAAAGTGAAAATAAATCATAAATAAATCAGATGATTTTTCATATTTTAATAATTTTTTTATTGTACAATTTGCAACATAAAATTTTCAAATGTAAACAGGCTATACTTGACTAAATTTGGAAACTTAAGGAGGAAAGCTAGAACTACTACTAAGTCTGGTCTGTTGTCTGATGAAAGACGATTTACAGGATATTAAGCAGAAGATAAGTCTAGATATCCATAATATACATCCAATTCAATGAATAGAATTAAAAGATATTTTATTTATTTTAATTATAAATAAAACAAATTAGCCCAAACAAACAAAAGTTCCCTAGTTTCAAATATTCTAACATATTCCCAATTACCAAAATATGAATTATGTTAATTTATAAATATATTTCATTTTCATTATCATTTGCATTTTTTAATTTGGGGTGCATCACAATGAAAAAAGTTCTGAAGTTCAAATTTAGTCAAGTTTATTATTTTATTTATTTTTTTTATTTTTTTTTTGGAAAATAATTGAGGAAAATATTGAAAAATAAAGTAGACTCTCAAACTTCTGTGCTCTGCACTTCTATGAAAGGAAGAAGGATTGCATCCCATTGCAGCACGGCCGCAGCTATGTATATATGTCCGGTGTACTGCCTGCCATGCTCTAAAATGGACATGGTTCTGTGTGCAAGTGCAGGGGGCGTGTCCATGCAGTTCACGGACAGTAAATACACCCCCTGTGCTCAGAAAGTGCTGTATGGCACTTCCGAAGCCATACTGGCATAATATTAGAACTTAGCTCTAATATTATGCCAGTCTTTCAGTGTCCACAGACACTGAAATGTAAAATAGAATCATTTCAGTGTCCACAGGCACTGAAATCAAAACAGCAGTAGGAAAGCAATACAGGGGGTGTGGCACAGTCTCTGTGACACACACCCTGTATTGCTAAAGTGCCATACGGCACTTCTGCAGTCTGCAGAAGCAGGTAATGTGTGCAAATGCACACATAGTAGGGGATAAATCCCCAAAGTGTACACAAGCACATCCCCAGCCCCAGAAAAGAAATAAAGCACATACTGAACATGTCATGCATCAGCATGAAACACGCATAGAACCTTGAAAGCCCAATCATTGCAATATGTCACAAACACAGTCCCAAGTAGTTGTCACAACACCACAATACACACCCTCATAACATACAGAAAATAATAATAATAATAATAATAATAATAACAATAATTCTAATAATAATAACAATAATAATAATAATAATAACAATAACAATAACAATAACAATAATAATAATAATGATAATAACAGTAGTAATAATAATAATAATAACAATAACAATAACAATAATAATAATGATAATAATAGCAACAATAATAATAACAATAACAATAACAATAACAATAATAATAATGATAATAACAATAATAATAATAACAACAGTAATAATAACAATAATAACAATAATAATAATAACAACAATAATAATAACAATAATAATAATGATAATAATAACAACAATAATAATAATAACAACAATAATAATAATAACAATAATAATAATAATAATAATCATCATAATATATCCCTATTTATAATGCCCTAATGGATGTTTAAGTGTAGCTAAGTGGGTGTTTATATTACAGCTTAAACACCCCATAGGAGTTAAATGAAAATAGATAAGAGAAAATATCTAAGCCATGAT
This sequence comes from Protopterus annectens, assembly GCF_019279795.1. Classification (NCBI taxonomy): domain Eukaryota; kingdom Metazoa; phylum Chordata; order Ceratodontiformes; family Protopteridae; genus Protopterus; species Protopterus annectens. The sequence goes on along the minus strand of NC_056742.1, from coordinate 530,815,144 downwards.
AGTATAATGGTTAAAGTAACAGCTGTGCATGCACATGTTCAGTGTTCAAGTCCCAAAACAGGCAATGTATTTTATCATGCGAAAGTAGTGTTAAACTTATTTTAGTAAATGTAAACTATGGAGCAATTAGTTTTTGCCAACCAGGGTAGAGCAGCAGTTCCAAAGGTGAGATGTCAGTGTAGCAAAGATGTGAAACCCCCATATAAACACACGTGCCCCATACAGTATAGTCACACAGAAATATAATGTAATGAAAGCACATAGGGAGATGTCAATGGAAGGTAAATGTAAAAATATAAATGTGTATGTAAATATTTATGTTATAGTGCACAATGACTGATCATTAACATACAAAAATTAGTATGCTAATTGGCCAGCCCAATCAGAGCGCCCATTGTAAATCTGAGAGCATGCAAATGAAAAAGGTCTGGATGCCTGGACTATTTCCATTTGTATACCATCTGTTTGTATGTCCAGTCTGCAGAGATAGCAATGGGAAAATGAAGATCTTTGTTGTATTTACAAACATATCTCGCTATGTGTTACTAGTCAAAGAATTTGTATAACATAGCAAGATATCATAAAAAAAATGCAATGAAGATCCTCCTGTCAACAGAGAAAGGAAGATCTCTGTTTCCTTTTTAATATATCTCACTATGTTATTTGAGTTCATCAACTCATATGACATACCAACATACATAAAAAAAAGCAAATGAGATCCCCCTGTCTCCAGTGCTACGTCTGCACAGCACTGATGTACTGCGTGTGAGGGAACATGTCCTTTACGCATCTGCAGTACATCAAAAATGGCCCAGGATGCAGGAAAACTGTGGAAGGGCAGCATGAAGGAATGATACAATGACATTTTTAAGAAGGGCACATATAGTTTTTCTTAAATAATGTCATTGTATAATAGCAATAACCCATGGCTTGGTGTGGGCAATGCTGGACCTACCCATGGTTGGCATTGTATGGTCATAAGGGCATTGCCTTCGTGACCAAACCACACCAAATGTGGGTAAATCCAGTATTACCCACACCCAGCTGTGGGTTATTGCTTAAATATAACATTACATGGCTGATATGCAGAAATGTGCCTTAACCCATTTATATCCCTCAGACCTTGTTCTGCCCAGCAACAAAAAAGTCAGCCCTGCCAAATTTCAAACCCAGGACACTGCCCTTAACAATCACACCAACATACCACTATACCATCTGACCTGTGGGATGTTACACTGCTTTAATGAACATATCCGGCATTCAGGTCATTTAACATTAATTAAAAAAAAACAGCAGTCCCAAGTATTGAACCTATGATCCTGAACATTTTAATCAGAGGAATATACCACGACACTAGCTGAGCTATAAGAATTAATGTTGCTTTTTCAAACATATCATGCAACAGAGGCATACAACATTAGGGGGAAAGTGTTGTGGAACCCTTTGTGCATTGTATATAGATATGTACACACACACACACATATATATGAAACATATATATGTAAACGTACAGTCATAATATAGATATACATATATTAAATATAACAGAAGAAAAAAATAATAAATATATATGTATATATATATATATATATATATATATATATATATATATATATATATATATATATATTAAACATGCAGTGCAGTTATATCTCCAAAGCATCCCTCCCAACCTGTTAGTGCAAGAACCTGTACAAAAACTGGGTGGCCACATATATGGACATAGTTAGAAAATCGTTGTTACAAATGAAGACATATCTGACAGCAACAGTGTTTGTTTCAGCAGACAATCACTGAAGGATATGATGATGGGAACTGAAATGTCATGTCATGTATTTACTGACATAAATCCTTGGATCATCACCATGATTTACCAGACAAATATAAATAAATTGTGGAATTGAACAAAAGTATGGTCCAAACATCTGGACATTCTGTGGAAAATCTGACTGTGGAGGGGTTTGCTCAGAACCCCTTAATGCAATGAATGTGGACCAAGCCTGACAAAGTGGGGGGGGGACAAAGGCATGAAAATAGGGACGTGTACAAAATACGTCAGTAGATAAGCTGAGAGCATTCATGTAGTAAAAGTGTATATCCTAACAGATCTACTACTGTTCACCGAAAGCACATTTCACCGAAAATCAAATTAGAGTGCACTTTTCACAGAAAGCTCATTTCACCGAAAACACACCTCTCCAAAACACATTTCACCGAAAATTGTAGATGGCCTTTAGCCCACTGTAGTGCGACCTGGGAGTTAGTATATATAGTAAAGGGGGTTGTGGGGGGGGCGTAGCCCCCCACATATTTTATGTATATATTATTGTCAGAGAACAGTAATATATTGCAATTACATGTATGCATGTATATAATTCAAAATATTTAAAATATGTGGGGGGCTATGCCCCCCTCACTTCCCTTACTATATATACTAACTCTAGGATCACACTACAGTGGGGAAAAGGCCATCTACAACTTTTGGTGAACTGTGTTTTCAGTGAAATGTGCTTTTGGTGAAAAGTGCACGGTCAAATGTGTTTCAGTGAAATGTGCTTTCAGTGAATAGTAGTAGATCCGTCCTAACATATATCAACTGAAATATCACAATTCCAGGACTCGGTTGCTTCTCGTTAGTTACTGACCTCAGTCCCCACATCATCGATGTGTCATGCATACATAACAGTTATGGGGACCAGACCAAAGATATTGGCCACACAACTGGGCATCCTATGAATATGTGGACATAACACAACAGTAGGGAAACTACACTGAACTACCAAGCAATGTCCAGATTACAATCAGACTGACATAACACTACCCAGGCCCAGCTCTGGGGCTGTACACATGCAGCAGCAAATATAACAGGTAGTACAGGGATGGAATACTAGTGCAACACAGACACTGGTGTGAAAGTGCATACCCCCACACAAGTGCACCACAGCCACAGCAACATACCAGTAAGCAACCTGAACACAACATTATAATACTGTGAGAGCAACCACATACAGTTTGCCACTCACACATTACCCCTACATATACTGCCCCAATCCACAGTGTACTGGGAATCCGGAGGTGTTACATGACATTTCACAGTCAGCCCCTACAGGCATATGGACCTGATAGACCACCAGCAGCTGTAGCAGCATGCAGAATCAGATAGGTAAAGGATGTATGGAACTCACAGCTGCTACTCTCCCTACCCAGCCTAAACAACATAAACACACAACACTGCTACACAACCTTGGCAGTCTGTTCACAATGGCCAGACAGACATACTGTCATATGTGCAGATTTCCACAGAATTACCAGGGTGTGAACGCATAACCCTGGCCACCGCTGCATACCATGGCCAGGAGTCTGCCAAGTCATTGTTATGCTAACTGGTATGCATTTAGTAATTAATGATATACCATACCTCTGCACCTCGTAGTGCAGAACATCTGGACAATGCATGGCACGCGTATGGGACAGGGGGCTGGAAAGAGGGACATATCGCACATAATGGTGTTACAAATTGAGACAGTAGTTGCTGTTACATGTGTTGTTGTAACATCACATCCCTGAAGGAAATGATGTGTGGAACACAACACATACTGACTACAATCCTCACATGATCCTACCAACCCCACAAAAACAGATGTTGATCGAGGAACAGACCAAGCATAATAGGCAACCATCTGGCCAGTCTGTGGACAACATGCCAGTTGAGAGCTATGTCAAAGGCATATCACTGTCAGATATCAAGTCACCTAGTAAATGCATGTCCAGACAATCCCTGTCAATGTAGCAACCCCCTATGTGTATAATAATGCTAATGCCATACAAGCTGCACCAAATTCTGTAGCTTTGTCCTCCATGTTGCTGGGCTGTCCCCACATGTCCTGTCCTGTGAGGTATTTCCACCTACTGTCTGTGAAGCTGTAGCTCCCACACCTCTGTAATGTCTCCCGCACAGGCCAGGTAAATGGACAAAGCCCACATGAAGGGCATCCCATATGGTGGAACTAGCAGCTGTGTCCAGGCCCACAACAAAATACTATGTGGGCACCTACATAGCTGCATGGCCTCAGCAATACATGACAGGATAACATCAATCCCCTCAAGGTAGGCTGAATGCTTGTGGTGGACAGCAGCAATACACAAACCACAGGCTTGGTCAGTAGATTGGCTGTACAGGCCAAATCAGGAGCATGCACCAACCTGGCATCAAGTCAGCCTTTGTCTGATCAAGCATATAAGGTTACAGGTGGAGTACTGTAAAGCTAACTATGAGTACAAATTGGATACATCCACCAAGGTCAATCACAAGGCCATCTTCACATATGTCTGCAATTTCTGAGGCCACATACCAGCCCACCCTGTAATGGTAGCCAATCAGACCACATATACACACAACATAGCTATAGGCAACCCACTGCAGATAGGTTTAGGGCAAACATCACCCCTGGGCTCAGCAAGACTATAGCTGGATATGCATAGCACCCACACCCCTGCCCTCATCACCAGTGAGCAGGTACATATTGCCTACTGAAAGGCAACAGATGTAGGTATCCATGGCACCTGATAACTTCCCTGTCTGCATCCTACATGAACTCAGTCATGTGTACCCAGCAACATTACACACCGTAGTCACAACAAGGCTTGGCACCATCCACACCACATCCACATGGAAGATGGCCAATGTCATCCCTTGACACAGACATGAATGAGGAGTACAGAGTAGGAAATTAAGTAGCCCTCATTGGGGAGAATATGACACCTCAGGGACAGCAGTGCAATGCAAGCAGATGCAGTGCTGATATGTTACAGGGGTATGGTGTGGTTGTGAGTGGTGGCTACTGGTATTCAATGTAGATGTGCAGGTTCTGTACATATGTTTGCCAAATATATGAGGTCCTGTGATGTGTCTCCCTTGTAATGTCTCCCAGGTCCAATGTCGCATCAGCAAAGGTCAACATTCTCAGCAGCTCAAACAGATATAATCATAGAAGCCATAATGTTTAGCTGAAGCCAGCAACATCTGCAGTAGAGGACTAGCCTGTGGGACAACCTTGTTCACAGAGTAAATGATGTTGGCCTGCATGCATCTACATATGAGCAAGTCTGGCATCGTGAACGTGACCTCATACTCCATGCCTTCCAAAGGGCTGCTGTAGTGGCCAAGGACCGCACAGCCACAGGTGTGGGCCTGGCCTTGCAGCCCCCACTGGCACCCATCCCAGTACAACATCAGAGTACAGACTCCCCACATACTGGAGGGGGTTGACACCCAGACAATGGACAAGCAGGTCTACTTCAGTCGATCAAACTTTTACAAGTTTGAACCACATATGGCCGAGACCATATATTCGAACTTGTAAAAGTTCGAAAACTGAAGTAAAACCACAAAAAAACAAAAAACACAATTTTAAACATCTACAGCAGAGGAGCTACGCCCCCCTGCACCCCCACACCCCCCTTACTTAAATATACCAACTCTGAGATCGCACTACATTGCGGAAATGGGAGATCTTCCCTTTCCACTCTGTACATTCAGTCAGCTCAGACTTTTATAAGTTCGAACATATGGTCTCGGCCATATGTGGTTTGAACTTATAAACGTTCGATTGACTGAAGGAGACCCATAAATATATATATATATATATATATATATATATATATATATATATATATATATATATATATATATATATATATACCGCCCACAGCCCCCATTAAGGAAACTACAGTAAAGAACTTCTCCAAAGCCAACTCCATGCTTCTTAAGACAGAAGTGGCTAACTTCATGACTCCCATGCAGATGGAAAATAGAAGTATGACTGCTGAATATTACACCAATGCACTGTATGAACACATACACAAGTGCATGGATCGTGCCATCCCAAATAGAACCAAGATGCTCTCCTCCCAATAAAGGAAGCCAATCTGGTGGTCCACTGCCATAAAGAAACTGTACAACAGAAGGAAGGAACTGTTGCAAAAAAGGAGTAAATACCCATGATTGTAAGAAATCCCTTATCAGCCTCAGTAAAAAGCTAAGACCCCTCATAAAATCCGGCAAAGCTAGTAACAAAAACAAAATTGCAACTGATTCTAAAGACAACCACAAAGCATTCTATAGCTATGTCAAGAATCTCAATGGCAACACTCAGATCTGTTCTGAGTTACAGCACAATAGCAGTAAATATACAGAACCAACTGATATTGCCAACATCCTGGCAGATAGGTTCAGTGCTAACTTTACCCCCCTCTCACCCAGTAAAGGGCCCATCTCAATGCTGGATGAATGTAAAGCCCTGTAATCACGGCTGTACAGGTAAAAACCACACTATCCAAAGCCAAGAATACGTCATATATGGGACCAGTCAACATCCCTGGCTGTGCTCAGCACAAACTACAGAATTAACTGGCACCCTACCTAAGTACAATATTCAATCATAGCCTCACTTCAGGCTTTGTGCCTAGTGAATGGCACACAGTGACAGTTGTCCCACTCCACAAAGGGGGAACCACCACAAATGCTGGGAACCACTGCCCCATAAGCCTGAGAAGCCTGATCTGCAAGGCCATGGAGCATATCATCATGGAACTTATAAACAATGACATAGGTAACCTCCACCCAGTTTGGGTTTATGAAAGGTACATCATGTCACCTAAACCTGATTGATTTCTTTGAAGCAGTCACCAGAGCCAAGGACAAGGTCAAGGTCGCACACACAGCCTTCCTAGACCTTGCCAAGGCCTTCGACAGCATCCCCCACTCTGAAATTACAGACAAACTCACTAAACTTAACATAAATACCTATGTCATGAGATGGGTTGCCAACTGGCTTACAGACAGAACCCACACTGTGAAAGTAGCAGACTCAAAATCTGACTCCAGACCAGTGACAAGTGGAGTACAACAAGGTTCAGTCCTTGGTCCTCTCCTGTTTGGCATCTACTTCTCTGAAGTTCAGGCTAACACAGAAGGTCTATGGCTAACAAAGTTCGCAGACGACTGCAAACTGGGAGCCATTATTGAATCCCATAAAGATGTGGACAGTCTAACAAATGGCCTCTCTGAGACAGATGCCTGGTATCAAAGCCATGGCCTCAAACTGAATGCCAAATAATGCATTGTCATCCCCTTTGGGTAAAACTCTGTGCCCATGAACTACCACATAGCTGCTAGTACACAACGCTGAAAGTGTGATAAGAGACCTAGGTACACAGGTGGATAGTAATCTCTCCTTTGATAACCACATTGCCACAGGACTCAGGAAATCCTTCTATGTGGCACATCACATCACAACAGATGTCTCATCCAGAACAAAGGAGATGGTTTTCCCACCTTTATAAGCTAGTATAGTCCAGTTTTCAGGTTAGTGCTGAATTCAGGGCTGTGTTACAAGTTTCTGTGTTTGCCCATACCTTACTTGGATAGAAGGAAGTTTCTCTGTTCACTGTGAGAGAGGGAGCTTTGAGCAGCCTATCTGTCCCTGAAGGAGTGGTTTCAGCCCAGAAATTAGTAGTTTATTGGCCATTTTGGCTAATTTCTATTTCTTTCATTTCCCTGCTATAAAACCCGCATTTGCAAGGTTTTTGTGCTAGTATACAGCTCAGCAAGCTCCTGCCTGGTGCCCTGCAGAGTTCTACAGCAGCGTAGAAACAAAAGAGAGTCTTTGGAGTGATTAAGTATCATTTTTCTGCATTTCCTTGCTGGCTTTAGCTAATTCTGCCTAAAACACTGATTTTCTAGAGTTTCTGTGATTTACAAAGCTTGTTTCAGCTACATATTGTACTTATTTTACTGCCTGCACTTTAACAAAGTCATTTTGGGTGTAAATTACCTGTTTAACTGTTGTAGGCTACACACTCAAGTGTGATAGCCATTTCTGTGCATTTAAAGTGTTTTTTTAATTGTATCTGCTTTATTTTCTGAAAAAAAAAACAAAAAAAAAATAGTTGTTTTCCCACCTTTCTAAGCTAGTATAGTCCAGTTTTCAGGTTAGTGCTGAGTTAAGGGCTGTATTACAAGTTTCTGTGTTTGCCCATACCTTACCTGGATAGAAGGAAGTTTCTCTGTTCACTGTGAGAGAGGGATCTTTGAGCGGCCTATCTGTCCCTGGAGGAGTGGCTTCAGCCCAGAAATTAGTAGTTTCTTGGCTATTTTGGGCTAATTTCTATTTCTTTCATTTCCCTGCTATAAAACCCGCATTTGCGCAGTTTTGCACGCCAGGCAGCACTGGTTAGCTAGGGTATAACTATTCCCAGCTCCACAAAGTCTACTCTTCAATTTTTCCCTTGAAACTAGACAAACTTTCAACTTAAGCACTCAAACCATTCACTTCTCATCCCGGCTCTTGCTCAAAACTCATAGCAAGCACTAATAAACTTTAGCACTAGACCCCCACTATACTGTAGGGAAGGAGAAGGCTCTCTATTCAACTTACCAGCCAATCAGCAAAACAGTTCACTGTACCTATCCAGGTATGTCCAAAGGGCAGTTTCAGGTGTACTCTCTGGTCCAACTGGTGAATCTGGGCATTTTGAGGCAGTGTTACAATTGCCTCATGTACACAGACAACCCTCTTATCCTTCCACCAAACACCAATACATGCAAGAGATGCAATTATACAGCCAAACTGGAGGCTAAGCTCTCTCAACCAAAGACTGGACCAGGCAGTCAAGAGGAAAAGGGAATTACTTGCATCACACCACCAGTTCACATAGACCTATGAAACCAGCACTGGCAAAAAACACACATAAATACACAAAAACATACTTAGAGGCTCTAAATAAAAATCTGCAGAAGCAACAGAGACCTCCAAAGCAGACATCCAAGCAACCTCCACCCCCCAACACAAACCATGAAACACATACTTCACAAAACCAGTGTGCCACACAATCACAGCCCTTAAGGCAAAATAACATACCCAACACACTAGTAATAGGTGACTCTATAGTCAGGCACACTGACGTCCCACTCACTAGGCTGAACAAGGAGAGGGTTACTGTTAGCTGCCTGTCAGGTGCCAGGATCCGCCATATAACACAAGCACTCAGGTCACTCCAGAACAAGTACAAATATGACACTGTCATTGTCCATGTTGGTGTGAATGACCTGAAATGTACCTCCCTGGACTACATGAAAAGAGACATGGAAGAGCTCTCTGATCATGTAGCCCAGGCTGGTATGCCCCTGACCCTGAGTAGCATCCTGCCCTCACCAAGAATGATACCATGGTATAGAGAAAAAAATATCAGTTTCAACAATTGGCTAAGCTTCTGGTGTTATTCAAAGGGGATCCAGTTCCTGTCCGCCTGGGATGACATGCTCGAAAAGCCACGCTGCTTCGCTAGAGATGGCTTGCACCTGTCACCCTTAGGCTTTCGAATTCTGGCCAAGGCACTTGCCACCCCCATAGTGACTTTTTTAGGTAAAGGCTCAAAAGACAAACCCACCACCGTAAATAGCACAAGTAACAAAAAACTGAGGGTAATGCTACTCAATGCCAGAAGTCTAAACCTCAAAATGCACGCACTCGAGGCACTCCTCAGTATGAGAAAATTGATATATGTGCAGTAACAGAAACCTGGTTTAAGGCTCCAGAGGGCACCCCAGCACTACCAGGCTACAACTCATACCATACATTTCGGCCACAAAACCTGGACCGAAATACAAATGGCGGGGGAGTATACATATTCATCAAGGATACCCACACCTCCAGGTTAGTGGCACAGCACGATGCTTCAGAGATCATGCACGTGCAACTAGCAATGGGCAAAACTGCTATTCAAATTATAGCTTGCTACAGATCACCCACCATGCCACAGGACCCCCCACCCTGCATTCCTGGAAACACTGGGAAGCATACAGGTCCTATCAAACACCCTGATATTGGGTGATTTCAATTACCCAAACATTAACTGGGAGAACTACTCAAGTACAAACTCCCTTGCCCAACATTTCCTAGAATTTAAACACCCTGGATCAACTGGTCAACACCCCCACCAAAGGTGACAACATATTGGACCTGGTCATCACCAGCATGGGCAACCGGTGTTCCACACCAGAGGTCAACCCCTTGCTGGTTAGATCTGACCATAAACTAATCACTCTGGATATCCATATTCTGCCACCACCCCTGATCAAAGAAACCACTGTGAAAAACTTTTCAAAAGCAAACTTTACGTTACTTAAGACTGAGGTGGGAAGTTTCAAAGCCACCATGCTAAAGGATAATGCTGTCCAAGCTGCAAAATCCTTTACAAATGCACTCTACGGGCACCTACAAGAATGTATGGATAGTGCTATCTTAAACAAAGCCAAGACTCACTCCTCCAAGAAAAGGAAACCAGTCTGGTGGACCCCTGCCATAAACAAGCTATACAATAGAAGGAGGAAACTAGTACAGAAAAGAGTAAAATCCCAAAAAGGGAAGACATCCCTGATCAGTATCAGCAAGAAACTACATTCCCTCATAAAATCATCCAAGGCTAGCTTTAAAAGAAAAATTGCCATGGACTCCAAAGATAACCACAAGGCATTCTTTAGCTATGTCAAGAATCTAAGTGGCAATTCTCAGATCTGCTCGGAGTTAGTGCAGAATGGCACAAAATACACTGAACCAACCAATATAGCCAACATTCTGGCAGACAGGTTCAGTGCAAGCCTCACCCCCCTCTCACCTCCAAAAGGGCCCATAACTATATCAGAAGAATGTAGTGCCCCTAAAATCACAGACACTCAGGTTAAAACAGCGCTTTCCAAAACAAAAAACACAGCATCAATGGGACTGGATGGTGTCCCAGGCTGCATCCTACATGAGCTCAAAGATGAACTAACCCCTCACCTAAACACACTGTTTAAACTCAGCCTCTCCACAGGCTACATGCCCACAGAGTGGTGCACAGCAACAGTTATTCCACTCCACAAAGGTGGAGTCACAACAGACCTTGGGAACTAATGCCCTATAAGCCTGTCTAGCTTGGTCTGCAAAGCTATAGAGCACATCATCATGGATCTCATTAGCAGAGACATTGGAAACCTCCAAACACTGGACCCTACCCAGTTCGATTTGATAAGGGCAGATCATGCCTCCTAAACCTGGTGGACTTCTTTGAGACAGTTACCAAGGCTATAGGCAATGGAAAGGTGGTCCACACAGCCTACCTAGACCTTGCAAAGGCTCTTGACACCATTCCCCACTCAGGTATTATAGACAAGCTCACCAGCCTGAACACAAACCCCTACGTCACGAGATGGGTTGCCAACTGGCTCATGGACAGAACCCACATGGTAAGAGTTGCGGGAGCTAGGTCTGACTCTAAACCATTTGCAAGTGGCATTCCCCAGGGCACAGTACTAGGACCACTCCTGTTTGGCTTATACTTCTCAGAGGTAAGGGCACAGGAGGACTATGGCTGACCAAGTTTCAGACGACTGCAAACTAGGGGCTATAATTGACTCTCCAGCTGACACAGATATCCTCCAAAAGGGTCTCATTGAGACAGATACCTGGTGTCAAAACCATGACCTCAAGCTAAATGCCAAAAAGTGCATAATCATCCCCTTTGGAAAAAACAAAGTACCCGCAAACTACCACATAGGTGGTAGCCCCCTAAATACGGAAGATGTAATAAGGGATCTAGGGACCCAAGTAGATAGTAACCTCTCCTTTGATAATCACATTGCCAAAGTGGTTATAAAATCCTTCTATGTGGCCCACCTAATCACAAAAGGGTTTGCATCCAGATCGAAAGAGGTCATTGGGCCCCTCTATGCATCACTCATCAGATCCATCATAGAGTACAATGCCCCATTTGGGATGTACCTTACAAAACACCTGCAACAACTGGAAAGACCACAGAAGTACCTCACCAAGAGATCACTGGCCTCAAGCATATGCCCAGTGCAGCTCGACTGAAATAACTCCAGCTGTACTCAGTTGCATACCGCCTACTCAGATGTGATCTCTGCCTGACATACAAGGCCATATCCAACCCAGAATTGATGGACATGCTCCACCTAAAGAAAACCATATCCCCTTGAGCCACATGCTCCAGGGATCTAAACCTCACCACAAGAATAAATAGCATGTACTGGAGGGATAGATTCCTGTCCCAGAGACTTCCCATGCTCTGGAACAAGATTCCAATCTACATTAGGCAGAGCTCCTCCCTAACCCTCTCCAAGAGAAACCTTGACAAGTGGATGGGAAACAAAAAGTTTACCCCAGGGATCACTTCAATGGCTCTGCTGGACAGAGGCACAGGGAACTAATCTAAGGGGGTGGCAAAAGCCAACACATTCTGGCTAGGCTTATAAATGCCTTTGGGCAGATAGCCTAGTACCTACCTATGAACCTATGAACCTATTGTTCCTCTCTACTCATCCCTCATTACACCTATTATACAGTACAACGGCCTCTTTGGTATGTGCCTCACAAGGCGTCTACAATAACTGAAAAGTCCACAGAATTACCTCATAAAGAGGATCACTGGCCTCAAACAGATGCCCTATGCAAGCTGTCTCAATAGATACCAGCTTTAATAAATTGCATATCGCCTACTCAGAGCCGATCTCTGCCTAACATAGAAAGCCATATCAAACCCAGAGCTGTTGGACATGCTACACGTAAAGAAATCCCAGTCCCTCCAAAGCAAATGCTCCAGGGAGCTAAACCTTGTGAACACAATAGACAGAACATGTTGGAGGGATAGATTACTGTCCATAACACTTCCCATACTCTGGAACAAACTATCCATTTATGTGAAACAGAGCTCCTCATTAACCCTGTTGAAGATAAATATTGCCATTTGGATGGTAAATAGGAAACCCACTCCATGATTCACCTCTGTGTGTCTGATCAACAGGGGCACAGGACATTATTTGTCTTGGAGGCGAAAGCCAGGAATCTTATTGGCTAGGCTTATATAGGCCCTAGGGCCAATAGCCTAGTATCTACATATGAACCTATGCACCTACATATATCTAGTTATTTATATATATATATATATATATATATATATATATGCATGTAGTCATATAACATGCAGTGCAGACATACCTCAGAATCATACATATCAACCTCTTAGTGCAAGACTAATGAACAAAGGCTGTACAAAGGTTGGGAAATGGGCCACATATACAGACATAATCAGAATATTGTGTCATAACTGAACAGTTGTTCAGTAACAGGGACTGTAGCAGCAGAACTGTCTGAATGATATGAGGACTGGAACTGAGATGTATGTCAATCTTCACTGACATAAATCCTTGCATCATAGCAGTGTTACCCAGAGAAATGAAAATAAACTGTGGAACAGAAACAAAGTATGGGCCAAACACCTGGACAGTCTTCAAACAGCCTGGCAGTGCAGAGGTATGCTCACAACCCTTTAGTGCAATGAATCTGGAACAAGCCAGATAAAGTGTGGGGGGGGGGGGCAAAGGCATGACAATAGAGACATATCCAAATGATGTGAGTAGATCAGCTGAGAAGGATGCTGTAGTAACACTGTTCCTGCTAACATATATTGACAGAAATATCACCTTAGTGCATTTTATAGTTAATGTCCAGAAGCCAAAAGAAAGAACCACCTTAACAGATACAAGTATACATAATCTGAGGGTTGTGCTACTGTGCTGTGGAGCTTATATACATAATTACTGAAGGCCTTGTGGTTGTGTTCACTATCTGCTGCAATCATGTTTTCATAGCTACCTTTACAAGATTTGATGAGAGATCTCAACCTTTGGTTGAGGCTGTTAAGGGAGTATTTCTAGTCTTGGGACTTCACCTTATTCTGCATCAATTTCCTCCTTCTGTTGTAGAATTTGTTTATGGCAGGGGACCATCAAATTGGCTTCCTTTTTTCTGAGGAGAGCATCTTGGTTGTATTGCATATGGTGAGATCTCTGCATTTGTGTATGTGTTCGTACAGTGCATTGGTGTAAGATTCTGTGGTCATGCAACTAGTCTCCATCTGCATGGGTGCCATGCAGTCAGCCACCTCTGTTTCTAGGTGCCCAAAGTTGGCTATGGAGAAGATTTATTGGTGCTTACCTTTGGGGGTGGTGGGAGGGATGTGGATTTCCAAGGTGATTAGTTTGTGTTAGTATCTAACCAGGGAGGACTTGACTATTAGTGTAGAGCAACATTCGCCCATGTTAGTAATGACCAGGTCAAGGATGTTGCTACCTCTATTGGGAGTAAGAACAAGCATGTCCAGGGCATTGGAATTAATGAATTCCAGAAAATATTGGCCAAGTGCATTGGTACATGAGTAGTTTTTTCCAGTTAATGGTGGGGTAGTTGATGTCAGCCAGTATGAGAGTGTTGGGTTGGAACCTAATATTCAACAGGGTGCTTAGGAATGGAGAGTGTGAGTCTTGAGCCATGTTTGTGGGCCTACAGCAGGCTATGAGCTGTATTGCTGTCTTAACCAATGTTAGCTGCACCTGAAGTATCTCAGATGCATTATGTTGTGCTAACATTCTGTAGGTGTGCGCAGCCATTATGAATATTGAAACACCACCACCTTTGCAGCTTCGGTCCAATTCTGGGCCAAACAGGTATGGAATGATTGACAGCCTGGTAGTGTAGGTGTGCTTCCTGCTGCCTTGAACCATTTCTCTCTTACAGCACAAATGTCAATGTTCTCCAGTTTAAGGAGTGCTTCGAGTGAGTGCATTTTGAAATGTAGACATCCAGTGTTGAGCAGACTGATCCTCAAAATACATTTGTTTGTAGCTGTTACAGTGGTAATGTGGTCTTTGGAACACTGCCTAAAAAAGCCACTATAGGGGTAGCAAGAGCCTTGGCCAGTATCTGGAAGCCCAGGGGTGACAGATGAAGGCCATCTCTGGAAAGGATCATGGTCTGTCAAACATGTCATCCCAGGCACACAGATAGTGGATCCACTTAAAATGATACCAGAATATGTAGACAATTGTCAAAATCAGTCATTTTCAGCTTGTACTGTGGTATCATTCTGGGTGATGGTAGGATGCTGATCAGGGCTAGAGTCATACCCGTCTGGGCTACATAGTTGGAGAGCACCTCCATGTCTGTTTCCATATAGTCCAGGGAGGTACATCTCAGGTCATTCACGCCCACATGTACAATGACAGAGTCATATGTGTACCTGTTGTTGAGGGACCTCAGTGTGTGTGTTATGTGGCAGATCCTGGTGCCTGACATGCAGTTGACTGTCACTTTCTCCTTTTTCAACCTAGTGAGTGGGACATTACTGTTCCTCACTATCAAGTCAACTATGCCTAGTGTTTTGGCCATGCTGTTTTGCCTTAAGCACTTTGGTTGACTGGCACACTGTTTAGGAGACATATGTCTCGTGATTAGTGCTGTGTGGTGGTGGTGCAGGACATGTCTGCCTTGGAGGTCTCTGCTGTTTGTGCAGCTTTTTATTGAGAACCTCTACAAAGGTAGGTGTGTAGTTTGTGTTTTTATATGAAGGCAGTGCTGGTGTGTGTTCTGGAGGGCTATGTGTTCCATGTAGTATGGTGCAAGTGTTGACCATCTCCTCTTGACCAACTATTCTAGTCTTGGCTGGAGAGTGTGTGGCTTCCAATTTGGATATATAAGTGCATCTCTTGCAAGTCTGAGTGTAGAGAGGAAAGAGGTGAGGGTTGTCAGTGTACATGAGGCAGTTGCTACATTGCCTCAAGATGGCCAAGTTTAGCAGGTTAATAAGTGAAAGCACAGGGAACTGACCTGTAGACATGCCTGGAAGGGTGGCCATTAATAATAATTACTGGAGCTAGCTGTTTCCTTGTAGAATGCTTAGTGCTGTTAGCATTTTTGTGTGCTAAAATACTTGCTACAAGATGTCTGGTAAAGTTCTAAAGTAATAAGCTATTGAAAGTGCAGGAGAGGAGAGAACTAGCATATCTAAGTGACAAATTGAGGAACATACTTGGGCAACACTCAGAAGCTAACATACAGTCCTAGATACAGCAAATCTGTATCTGGACTAGACTAGTTACAGGAAAGGTAACTAATTAGTACTATTTTAATAGTCAAATGTCTAGTATATTATATTTGTCTCCATGGTAGTGTAGTTGGTGTACAATGGATGTGTGAGTGCATATCACATGTCCATCCACCCACGTATACACATGTTCCATACAGTATACTCACACCCCTTGCTACTGTAATGACAGCACATATAGGCATGTTATGTAAAGGAAATAATGTACACCTGGCCTGCAACAAAATATACAGCCCTTACAGGTCTTGAATCCAGGAACCTGTACACAATAGTCAAAGCATATAACCATTAAGCCATCTAAGTTGTACTATTTTATGATGTTTTCAACCATAGCATGCAGTGCAGTCGGTTTATCATAGGGAAGGAAGACTGTGGAATCAGTAATGATTTAGTTGTCAATAACTTTCAGCACTGTCAGAGCCAAGAGCACCTTAGTATAATTCTGGACTATGCCAGATGAAACTGGGGGACCAGTCTATGGACATACAAACACATTGGTAATGATACAAAAGGGACCTATGCCACTGACATCTGCTGCCCCCCCTACACAGTACAACTAATAGGTACACAGTACACTGCTACAAATTCAGGATAGGCCATACACAATGGTCAGACATACACTGACCCCTTAGCAATATAACTAAAATGACTGAAGATAGTATAACAACAGACAACTAGCCATCAATACATACAAATGTTTTAATGTGTTTTGCCGTCAAGTACTACAACATTACAAAGCATGTTTGCCTTAAATACAGAAAGCAATTGACACTTAATTACATATCTTCTTAAACAGCCTCCAATTACACTCCTCAGTTAACCCCTAGGGGATACAGTATCAAATTATACAATGTAAACTGATTCTTCACATAACAATGGTTCTGTTATAAGTGTTCGATCAAACCGGGAAACAGACCCTTCCAGAAAAGTACATTGTAACCCACTACAGTCGCCATGGTGAAATGTATGACAAGTAACAGCTATAGAACGTTAGTCCATGTAATAACTAATATGTCTCACATGTTCTAACAGACTGATTCTACATGTCCTACTATTCCACAGACCTACCTCTTGACTGTACAGGGTTCTACATGCTGTCCAGCCTTTGCACTCATATGTATGGCACCTACCTCACTTAATGTGTCGTATTCCAAAACAACACTGGGATGATAGCAGGAATGTCATCACTAAATACTGATAGAACATACATATCAACCTTCTACTGCATGACAACTGGACAAAGCCTGTCATATAATTGGAGGACAGAGGTCCAAACACAGGGCCATATTTGAAATATTGTTGTTATACACTGAGAAAGTTGCTGGTGTTAAGGGTTGTTTGAGACATCTCTATTCTGAGGGATATGAAGTCAGAAACACAAATGGATGTTGCCATTTACTGGCAGCAATGACTAGAGTATGCCACTGATTTGTCAAGGACATCACCTGGCTGGGTAACAAACCAAACATAACAGGCAAACCTCTGGCCATTATGTGGATAGGCCTACAGTTCAGAGCTATGCAGATGCATAACTTTGTCAGTCTGAAATCCATGCAGAAGTAGCATGTACACACAAAGTCCATAAAACTAGCAGTATTCACACCATATAACAGCAAAACTCACATTCGGTCCCTAAGTCTGTAACCTTCTCCACCATTTAGTTGGCCTGTCTCCACAAGTCTTGTTGTAAGAGTTATTCCCACCTGCTGTGTGTAATACTCAGTAGCCATACACCTCCAGGTTGTGTTCCTCACAGCCAAGGTAAAGGAACAATGCCCACGTTAAGTACTCAATTATAGGAGTGTGTTGCCATGGCATTGACTATTGGAAGAACAACCCAGCTGCTCTGCGTGCAATTAGCAAGTGGGGAATAACAATTGGTGCACAGGTCATCACCTGTTTAAAAGCATTACCTACAAAGGGCATGCTGACACCTATTCCAAACATCTGTCTACTAGTACTCCACATTGAGAAAACAAAAAGACGTGGAGCAATCTTCTGATACAACCCAGTGCAGTGTGAAATAATAAAAAGGTATGTGAAACAAGTCAGCATATAAGTGAATGTAGTATGTGTTTTCTAATAATGGAAAATAGGATTTTGAAAGATTTATGTCTGAGCAAGACTTGCTGTAGTGATGTCCTGCTAAACAGAACCTATGACCATAGCATCTGCCTCTCTCTGCTGTGACATAGAACACAGCTCAGGATCCTATCTCACCCAGGAAAGGACAGCTCACATATGACAAACACTGGAGTGTCTGTCAAACACTACTGACTGTGCCACTGCTAGGCCAGCTACAGGGATATTGTACATATCCATATGCTACCTGTGAATATGAATATGATATACGTTTGTTGTGTAAATCTAAGAGAACTATATAGTGTGCATACACCTTCCATAGCCAGAGAAAAGGCAAGATTCCACACATGTGGATGGACAGGGGTGCTCATAGGTGGACTGCTGCCCATCATGTCCCTGCCACAGGTGCCACAGCTGGTGTCACCAGATGCATGTTTTTGACTGTCATGGAGGCACAGGCACGTGTGAAATCTAACACTGGATATATTCTCAGGGTCACAAATGCAACTCTTCGTGCTATGTGTGACAACATCCTTGATCTTGGAGATGCCCATCATTATTATGCTGAGGTCAGAGATAGATGGTTGGGTGAGATGGTGTCAATCCTCGACTGTGGGATGTCTGTGCCACAGCATGTGGCATGAGTTAGGCATCAGCCACATGGATGTAGGACAGCACATGTGCTGGGAGTACAATGGTGTAAAACTGTAAACCATGGCCACATTTGTCGCTCAAACACACACAGTCAGAATACTGATCTCACACACAAACATACACACTTGGCATGACTGAGATTAGAACTACTACTTACCTAGGTCTTTCTATTAAAGTGCTCTGTATTTATTGCACACGCCATAGAGAAAGTAGGGTGAAGTGTGCTCCACAGTTGCTTTAAGGTGAACAATATCCACTGGCCTTGCATAGTATGGCAATGGTAGACGTCCTGGGTGAGAATGGCCAGAAAATACTATCAGCTACAGAAATATACACAATGACCAACACAGATACAGCCATACACACACTTGCCACACCTGCGGTTAGCAGCCCTGCCTATCTCGTTATTCAGTCCATACTGTTACAGAGTTTTGGCACACAGCACATGCCTTACTGGGCTGAAGAGTGTCATCAGTTACCTGTATGGTTGTTGGTGACAGCGGTCCTCATACAGTGAACCTTGGGACATGTACTGGGGGTACCATGGTGTAAAAATATTAAACCCAACACCTCACTCACATTGAATATAGTACTCACTCATACCCATGATAATGCTATAACAAACCCACAACCACACATTTACCAGGAATGAGATTCAAACCTTTGCCTGCCTATTTAATTATTGCTATTACACTGATAGGCATTTATCACACATGCCACAGAGATAGTAGGGTGAATATTGTTTCATGGTTCTCCTAAGGTGAGCATCATCATCATCATCCCTTCTATTGTATGGCAATGTGCAGTGTATTTGGAGAATGGGGCCTCAGAATGCTGTCTCCTACAAATATGCACACTCACATACACTTGCAAACACATACACACATACAAACACACACACACACACACACACACACACACACACACACACACACACACACACACAC
Organism: Protopterus annectens; assembly: GCF_019279795.1. Classification (NCBI taxonomy): domain Eukaryota; kingdom Metazoa; phylum Chordata; order Ceratodontiformes; family Protopteridae; genus Protopterus; species Protopterus annectens. Next base: position 530,795,459 of record NC_056742.1, on the reverse strand, counting down.
ACACACACACACTCACATTTGCCAGGACTCAGAGGGTAAACCACACCTGTCTACTCATTGGCAGAATAGTGTTATGCTGGTACTGCAAGCTTAAGGTAGCCCATAGGGTGAAGAATGTCACAAGGTACCTTTGCAGGGCAGTATAGCAGCAGTCCTTTCCAAGTACAACAATGGGGTTGTAGTGGGCGAGAATGTCCTCAAAGTATTTTCAACTACATGTTTACAAACTCACAAACTCTGTTGCACACAGACACATTTTTCAGTACTGAGGTCCATTGGTGCAGGTGTCCCTGGATGTGTCCCAGACTAATGTCCATGGAGATATGAGAAGAGTACAGCATGTGAGTACACTGGTATCACGGCACATGGCATTTGTCAGCATGCCATCTATCAACTACTGCCACTTGAGTGATCCCCAGGGCAACAGTTATATTCACCATCCACCCATCTGAATTTCTCTTGAAGAGGGCCAATGAGGTGCTTTGATTGACATGTATGCAACATATATCACATAACGTGGCCATTGTCTGGGTTATGGACATGTACCCAAGCATGTTCTGTTGAATGTGGTAATGCAGTTGAGGTATCCATAGCATGTGGTGCATACATATTGGGGTTTCCTAACTGTGGCATTTGTAACACAGCTGGGCAGATATGGCATTGTTAGTCAAACAGGGATTGCCTGTAAGTAGCCGAGATGTGACTGGGAACACTTGGAGGTTTTGGCCTCTTTCCATATCAGACAATTGTTTCATGCCTTGGGTCGTACATGTCAGGTACACTTGCAGCCTATTCAGTTATTGAAGGTGTCTACTCAGTTACATGGCAAATGGGTCATTGGAGCTGCTGATTGGCCGAATGAGTGGGGAGTAGGGGGAGACATTGACCTCTTCATTCCTGGATGACACACCCTTAGTTATGCAGTGTTCCACATGGAAGGACTTTCTGTCCACAGTGGTAGTGTGATGGTCAGAAGAGAGGTTGCTGTCAAGCTTTGTTCACAGACCTCCTATAAGGACATCTGTCTCCATTGGATTACCACTGATGTGGTCATTTGTGGACAACACATTGATTCAACAGGGGACTGGGACACAGTTCTTGACATTGAGACTAAGGTCAGTGTTCTGACAACAGTTGGAGGTGTCAGTGGCAAATTTATGCAGGATGTTAACATAATCTGGGGATGTAAACGTAACCCCCAATTAGCAATTGTCTGCAAACATTGTTAACCACAGTTCATTCCTGTTGGGCTGGATATCAGAGCCACACAAAACACACAAGACTGGACACAGGACAAGAACCTGTGGTACTCCACACATGGCTATTTGGCAGTCTGACACCACTCGTGACTGTTTTGCAGTCTGACATGGAGTCCACTGCTTTTACACTGTGAGTTCCATCTGTGAGCTGGTTTTCAGACCACTTAGTGACATAGGGATCAATGAATAGATGAATATGCCATTAGAAAAATTAATTTATCTAATTACTTCTAAGTGGTGGTTCGTCTTTGTGGATTTAGCTGACACGTTGCCTGCTTTTTTGTTTTTGTAAGATGAGTGTGTTTGACTATGTTTCCTGAGTGTGGAATTGTATCACAGGACTACAAGGGCCACATACCTTGTTTTGGACTCCATATTGTTCTATAGTAATATCACATGACAAACAGATTATAGGACTGAAGAGTGTCCACAGCTGCCACAAAAGTGGGCCCTGTACAGTGGACATTTCATAGTTTGCTGGGTGGACCACACTAAAGTGTAGCAAAATCCACCCCAATGGCTATGGATCACAATGTTAACAACACAACCACGCATACTTGACAGGAATGAGATTCAAACCCCTACCTAACTAGTTGACTGCACTATAGCATTACCCATTTATCAGACGTGCCATGACAATTACGTCTTTGCGAGCTGTCCAAAGGTATCTTTAAAGGTGAGTGACATCAGCAGCAGTGATAAAAGAGGTAATTTAAAGGTAAGTGACATCAGCAGCCATGATAAAGGAGGGCACTTAAAGGTGAGTGACATCAGCAGCAGTGATAAAGGAGGGTAATGTGAAATGGAGTGAGTGGGGATGGCTTCAAAATCATTCACCTACAAACACACACACAAACAGACACACCTTTACATTTGACAGGAATGTGATTAGGATTGTTACATAAATAGTTATTGGTACTCTATTCTTACGCAGTTATCACAAGCACAACAGAGCCTATAGGGCTGAGGGCTAACAAAAGGAATTTGTACAGTGACTGGCTGCAGCACATGTTCTGATATTGGGTAATGGGATGTGTACTGGGTGGGGATGGAGTAAAACAGTAATTCCTTCACACACACACACACACACACACACACACACACACACACACACACACACACACACACACACACACACACACACACACACACACACACACACACACACACACACACACACACACACACACTTGCCAGGACCAAGATTCAAAACCTTACCTATCTATGTATTATGCATTTATCACACACGCTATTGAGCTTGCAGATCTGAGGCTTGTCAAAAGGTACATCTAAGGTGACATACATCAGCAGATACTGTAGAATGGGACCATGGGATGTGTACTGGATGGGAAAGGCTTCATAATGGTACTGTTTCTCTCACTGTCTGTGTCTCTCTTCCCCATGTGTATGTGTGTGTATGTTTGAATTATTGTAGTATGTTGGCCTTAGATATGTGTGCGTATCACACAAAACAGATGGAGATTTACCATATATCTGCCACCTACAGCTGGCTGTGGGTTTTCCTGACCAGTGTGTGTGTGTGAAGACCAAACAGTTTTCATTTTGGTGTGTGTGCACGGACATCTGCAGATAACAGATATCTATGGTCCACTGTGGTGTCAGGGGTCTATGTTAAATTAGCGAATGCTTAAAAATGCGAATGCTGATTTAGCGATCCTATTTAAGCAAAAGCTTAAAATCCCAAACACTTGGAACAGAGATTTTTTTTCCCAGAGAAAAAAAAATCGCTGTTCCACAAAAAAAAAAAAAAAACTTCAAAACTCTAAATAAAGTGGGGGGGGGGGGCTTCACCCCCACCCCCCTACTTAAAATACGAACTCTGAGATCGCACCGCAGTGGAGGAAATGACAAAGTCCCGAAACCGGGCCAGCAATTTTTTTCCTTGGGGAAAAAAAATCGCTCTTCCGAGTGTTCGGGATTTTCAACTTTCGCTTAATTGGGGTCGATAAATCAGAGTTAGCTTTTATAAGCATTCGCTGATTTAACACAGACCTAGTGTCAGACATGGGCTTTATTTCTCTAAGTGTAGGAGCATGCCCAGTATGACCTTCTATATTGCTTGTGGGAATCTATTCCAGGGAGAGTTGTACTCCAGTCCAGGATTGTGTGTGGTATAGCTACACCTAGCAAGCTATTTTTGCAGGATATCTGCAGATAGGTTGCCAATATGGAGACACAATTAGCCCAAACATGGGGGAATACTGTGTGTAACTAAGTTTCCTATTACTGTCTGTGTTGCTTGTGTAACATGTTGTTCTGGTTTAGCATAGATTTTTGGACATATGTACTGTTTTACAGTGTAATGTATTGTGTCATCAACTACTGACAGATATCATTGTTTGCTTACAGTTGTTTACCAGGGAAATACAAGACCAATGCAGCAGAGACCAATATTGTGAAGCAAAGACTAGACATTGGGGCACAATCCTGCCATTGTGGAGGGGTGGCTACAGACAATTGAGTGATGGGTCTGTTTAAATGGTCCAGCACTTTGGTGCTATGCTGGCTGTGGATCCCCATTCTTGTGCATTTTTTAGCTTAACTGAATGGCCATATCCTGCTGTGGGCATACCTCTCAGCTATACAGATTTGGCCAGGTTATCCAAATGCAGGACTTGGATCTGGTCAATTTCCCTTCACATTGTGGTTTACAAGCAGGTTTGTGATTATGCATTCATGGGTTTGCAGTCAGGGGAAAGTATGAACAGACATTTGAGTTTCAGACTTCACACACTCCATGATATCCATGCTTTTATGCACCCCCCCTCTGTAATTCTATCTTTTCCCAACAGTATGGGAGCAATATCTCAGATGTATTTCTACAGTCTGACCTTTATCCCAGCAGTATTTATGTCTTGGTCCACAATTTTTGCACTAGGACATGGAGAGGCATGCTACTGGCATTTGTCAGCATGGCCTTGCATTTGTTTTCTGTTTAATGTGTTATGTTGTTAGTTAGGACCCTATGACATTATGTATGACGGCACTATGGGTGAAGCATATGATGGCACTATGGGTGAGCCATGGGCATTTGCCAGAGGCCTGTAGGCCACATGAGAGTGATGCAGGCCGCTGCATTTTGTCACTCATATATTACCAGGCTGCAAGCCATTAGATTCTCCTGGGGTGACATGGGCAACTGGGTGAGGTATTCCTGGCAATCCTTCTAGTTCATAGTGATGCATCAGTCTGGATGTGTGCAGGGTGCTGCTTATGGCTAGGGACACACCTGCATGGGATACCATTTCAGCATGCTGCATCCTGTGTGTATTCCATAAAAGAAGTGTGATGATTCTGTAATCATTCCCAACAGCAAGGACATGACTGATGAAATACCTGTGGCTGTTCGGGGGGGGGGGGTTGGATTGAGTGCAAGTGTGATATGGAAGCTTATGGCACCTGACTCACAGATATGACTGGGACCTTCTCCTTCTCCTACCTTGTATGTGGACATCAGCAGTGTGTCATTACTTTATAACTGTGGCTTTTGTGGGCTGCCAGTGATTGGGCAGACAACCAGTATTCCATATTAGAGGAACAACTAACATGATGCTAAACCCTATATTTAATTCCAAAGGTGTGTGCAGTTCATAGTCACTTTCTAGGCATTGTGTAGAGTACTTCTACCTGTGTACTGTTTCTACATATGGACCCCTGTTCATAGCCTGTCCAGCTTTCTGACAGTGACACATATTGACATCTGGACAGTGAGTGTGTACAACTAGTAACACAGGTGTAGCTGGGAAGCAGATTGGTCGGCACTGTAGTTTTTGGAACATGGCCCTGTCAACCACAGTACTGTACCTAGGCCACTGAGACACAACATCCAGGCCTACATGCTGTCCACTTCCAGACAATATTAAACACTCAAAAAAATTGGCACATTGACCCCTGCATGTAGTGGACATACACCAATTATCATGTTAATTGGTACAGCTCAGGCAATCTGTACTCCACTGATATTACTCTACAAACTAACATGTTACTGCCGTTTATACATGTGGTTGGGGGGCACAGCTGACAACTTTACACATTTGCACTGACTGCACTGGTATTTCAGTTATGACTCTTTGCTTCCATTTAGTATTGTATTGTGCCCTGTCTTGCAGAATGGAGGCATATCAGTAAAGTACACAAGATAGATTGTAATGGCATACATTTCAGTTTCATACTTCTTACTCTTCAGAACTTACACAAGTTAGATTGTAATGGCATACATTTCAGTTTCATACTTCTTACTCTTCAGAACTTACACAAGTTAGATTGTAATGGCATACATTTCAGTTTCATACTTCTTACTCTTCAGAACTTACACAAGTTAGATTGTAATGGCATACATTTCAGTTTCATACTTCTTACTCTTCAGAACTTACACAAGTTAGATTGTAATGGCATACATTTCAGTTTCATACTTCTTACTCTTCAGAACTTACACACGTTAGATTGTAATGGCATACATTTCAGTTTCATACTTCTTACTCTTCAGAACTTACATAAGTTAGATTGTAATGGCATACATTTCAGTTTCATACTTCTTACTCTTCAGAACTTACACAAGTTAGATTGTAATGGCATACATTTCAGTTTCATACTTCTTACTCTTCAGAACTTACACAAGTTAGATTGTAATGGCATACATTTCAGTTTCATACTTCTTACTCTTCAGAACTTACACAAGTTAGATTGTAATGGCATACATTTCAGTTTCATACTTCTTACTCTTCAGAACTTACACAAGTTAGATTGTAATGGCATACATTTCAGTTTCATACTTCTTACTCTTCAGAACTATACTGCAACTGCCAAACCTGTTGTAGTATGTCTGTGTAGGTCTGTAGGGGGGCTGTTCACCATTGCCAACATTTGTGGGGCTTTGCCCGACCTTTCTTTCCGGTCATCTACACCTGTCCTGCTGGGTGAGGCTGAGGGGTGGGAATGGGAATGCTCATTGACATCCATGTGCGTGACGTGTGGACACCCACAGTTAGTTGAGCCATCACATGTACTGCAGTGGGAGTTGTCACCCTGAGTACTACTGCCTAGTATGGGGACAACAGTATTTGTTATGGATTGCATGCTGTCCCATATAGCTGTCAACTCCTTACTGCTATCCCATTTGGCCACCCAGTTCCCTTGCATACTTGCATCCGTAGCATAGATGTAACTATCAGGACATACTACTCCATTCAGTAATTGATAGTAAGGGTGACATACCTTGTGTCTGGGGCAGTATTGAGGATGGTGGTGGAGGGCTGACTATGTAGGATGCATGCAGTACACTCCCTATACATGGTAAAGTACAGGTAGTGTCATGTTTGGCATCCCTTTTACTGTATGTGCGAGCTGGAGAGAGTTATCAGTCCCTGGGTCCCTACAGTGTCAGTGTGTGTGCTATGCAGAGAGGTATCAGTCCCTGGGTCCCTACAGTGTCAGTGTGTGTGCTATGCAGAGAGGTATTAGTCCCTGGGTCCCTACAGTGTCAGTGTGTGAGGTATCAGTCCCTGGGTCCCTACAGTGTCAGTGTGTGAGGTATTAGTCCCTGGGTCCCTGCAGTATCAGTGTGTGAGGTATCAGTCCCTGGGTCCCTACAGTGTCAGTTTGTGAGGTATAGGTCCTTGGGTCCCTACAGTGTCAGTGTGTGTGTGTGCTATGTGTCGCCTCTTTGCCAAGGCATAGGCATACTGGGCACCCCTGTCTGCCTCCAGGGATTGGCTCAGGAAGTTCTTCATCCAAGTCCTTCTGTGCCTGTGGTGACCTTGGCAATGCTGGGGGGCTGTGTGGCCCCTCCCTGTGTTGTTCCTGCTGCAGCTGTTTCTGCTGGATCATATTGTGTAGCATGGCACATACTATGATCATCTGTACACATGTATCTGGAGAGTACTGCAAGGCTCCACCGGATATGTCAAGGCAGTGGAACAGTGACTTGAGCATCCCAAACACACACTCTACAGTGATCGTGGTTTGTGTGTGCGCCTCATTATGGCATTCTTGTCCAGGGGTGTGTGCATTTCTGATGGGTGTCATCAGCCATGGCTTTAGTGCGTAGCCAACATCCCCCACTAGATGGCCAAATGGGATGTCCCCCCCTGGCAAACCCCTGATACAGCTGTGAGGAATGCCAGATGTGGGAGTCATGATAGATTCCAGGGCTGCTAGCACACACTTGCGTGATAATGTCCTGCACATCGCACACAGCCTGGCAGCTGATGGAGGAGAAGCCCTTGCGGTTGATGTAGACCCTACCCCACTCACCGGGTAGTGCTTTGATGTGGATGTGCATGCAGTCTATGGCACCCAGTACCTGTGGGTATTCAGCTACATGGTTGAACAGATGCATATTGCTGGTCAATTCCTCATGGGTGTTGGTGAAGTAGATGTGTTCACCAACATGTGGTAGCATGGCATCCAGGAACTGATGGAGTACTCTGGATGCAGATGCCTGTGATACCCCCATGATATCCCCAGTAGGTCTTTTTAAAGTACCTGTAGCTAGTATTCTTAAGGCTACACATACCTTAGTATCCACTGGGATGGGTTCTCCTCTGTTTGTTCTGGATGTGAGGTGAGGCTGGCAGAGCTCCACAATCTGCTGAAGTATGTCCCTGTCCACCTTGTTCTACACTCGCCAGGTCATGTAGCCCCTGATAGGTCACCTTGGGTCTGAACACTTTCCTCCTCCTCCTGGGTCTGTGGCAGTTGGCAGCATTATCCTTCTCACCACCATCAGCCTTCAGCACATAGCAATGTATCCGAGCAGTGGCAGCCCCTAGCATTTTGTTGGTTTAAATTCCCAGGTTTACTCCAAAAGTGCAGAGTTTGTGAGGAAATGCAGACAGAGGGGTGTTTTCATACTTTATAGTGGTGTGATGCTACTGCTGCCTGTCAGATTGGCTGTTTCTGATTCTTTCCAGATGCCAGCTTACTTGCTCATGGCTTGGATTTAGCCACTGTGAGTGTTAGAAACATTAGTGGTGATTTGTGGATGATCACCTTTATTCTGCTGTTGCCTTTTTTGTAATTAATTTTTACTTGCATCTCCTCACATTTACACTTCTGCAGCTACCTGCCAGCTGTATTATATGTGCAGGGCCCATTCTGAGTTGCAAGACTCCCATAGTAGTGATTTCTACATCAGTTCACCTTTATTTTGTGCTGTTGCCCTTTAATTCTATTTTACATGTCCTCCCATCTTCAGCTCTGCAGCCACCTGTCAGTTGTATTATTCGAGTGCTTTCATTGGCCAGCTGTGGGTTGCAGACTCCCATATTGTTGGTTTGTATAGCGTTTTCCTTGTTCTGCTGCTTTCTTTGCCTTTTCCTTGTACACTTCCTCTTCCAGCCTGTTGGTAGTGTAAACAGCATGACATGCCCCTCCCCTGCATGTGCACACTCTCTTTAGTTCATGGAGTATGAGTACACAGCCTCAGACACAACCCCTCTCCTAGCTGTGCTTAGCTAATCAGACACCAGCCAACAGGGCTCCACTGTGCTTCCAGCCAGCATGACGCACCCCCTTTTCATGTTCCTTGCACCTCCTGCCTACATGATGGTGTTAGAGCAGCTACACAGTTAGGTGCAGTCTGACACTTAGAAAATTTCCTGTTCAACTTGTGATTCAGTATAAGTCCCCTTATTAGCATACCCTACTATCTTAAGCCCTAGTTACTGCACTATTCCCGAGCCTTCTCCCTTAGCAACCACTGTTCCCTGCCTATGTTTACTTTCTGCATGCCACTGACTATAATGGCAAAATGCAGAAAGTAGTTCTACTGCAGCCCCCCCATTTCTACTTCTTCTCCCCCCTCCCACTAGCATAAAACATCCCCTGCTCTCAATGGCCGAGTTCGACCAACATAAAATAAAGTTTATTTATTATTTTCAAGTGGTTTTGCATGCCAATGGCCATATATTTGGCCACTGGCATGCAAAACCTAATTAATACATGCTTTCTGGACTGCTGACATGGCTCCATTGTGTAGATTGCAGAAATGTATTCAGTTAGTAACCAAATACATTTCTGCAAGCTGCACTGTTCCAGCACAGAACATATCACTTTGCTGGATCACTAATCGGGCTCATTTGCATGGTTTTCACTAGCAAATGAGTTTATTAGCATCCCAAATGGCTTTCCATGCTGGAACAGTGTAGGACTACTCGTGCACGTGAAAAAGGCTTGTACGTGGTTTCCAAAGTGGCCATTTTCCATGCAGGAGTGGTTATACTGTTCCTGCATGGAAAATTTAGGTACGTGAATCCCGGGGTGAATTCTGTTTTAAATGAGACTGATAGTTTATCTCAGCTGAGGGATAGTTTCAGTAATAAAAGTATCTAATCTATCAGTCATAAAGTCAAGAATACTTGAATGACATAAAACTATGAATTTGTAATCCAATTTACATTCATTGCATAACCCTCTAGATAGTTCGGTGAGGTCTATACAAACAGTTATTTCAGAATAGTCTGATAAGAATCTTGCGGAAATAGCACAATTTCTTATAGCTTGAGTGAAAACACTGGACGTCAAAAAAGATGGATTTTAAACCTAGACTTGTATATAGGATAGAAGAACATAAATAATTATTTATATGGGTATAACAAAGAAAAATAATACATTAACTCAATATCTCCTTCATATTATGTATTTTCTCAGAGATATTAAGTTAAATGATTTTATGCATAATTTTTATCCAGGCATTCGTGTCTAACCAAATTACATTCACCAGCTATTTAATGCTGTCCAAACTTATTTAAAAGAGTGATTGTTTGACCTAGTAAATGTTTCTGGTCTGAACATGGAGTATACATATCTAAAATAAATATAGGGTTTTAAAAACAGTATAACAAAATCTGTTTAGTTTCTTATAATGAGCTGAAAAGGCAAATATATTTCATAATTTCTTAAATAAGATAGTTATACCCATTTTGAACATCAGTGTCAGCAGCAATAGTTTTCTGCATCCATTTTTTTCTGTATTAAATTCCATTGACTACATTTCAAATGTGTTCTCGTATCAATACTATATTGGGTTTGGAACTGAATATGCTTGGTATTCCAGGACAGGATGTTTAACCACATTTTAAAAATGTCATCTAAAACAGAAGAATGAACATCCATCTATCTATCTATCTATCTATCTATCTATCTATCTATCTATCTATCTATCTATCTATCTATCTATCTATCTATTATGCTGCTTTTAGCCACAGTGTAGCCCTTTTAAGAAAATGCAACATAGAGGAAATATCTCATACTCTGTCTGTGATCATTTCAACTGCCAAAATAAGGCAATGTCGCAATGAAGAAATTACAACTCAAAACATTATTATAGGTCTGATTAGTTACTATGTCATTAGCAGTAAAACTGGAGGGTGGGTCAGAAAGCTAAAGTATATTGTTCTAATAGGGTCTATATTATATTTTCAAAAGTTTCAAACATCGAACACCATATGGTCGACACCATATGAATAATGTTTGAAATTTCGAAAATATAATAAAAAAATTATATTTACCTAAACACTGTAGGCAGGGGGGCAAGTCCCCCTGAGGCCCGCATACCCCCGCTACTTAAATATTCCTACTCCGAGATCGCACTGCATTCAAGTAAAGGGAAAATATTCCCTACGGCGATTTATGTGTTATGCGCGTGATGTTTCGACCAACCGGGTTCGCTCAATACACGTTCGCCATTTACAATTTTCAATCAAGCGATAGGAACCCATTGTACTATCCCCCCCCAGCTTCCGTCTTCCAGATTACAGAGGTCTTGTCCATTTGCATGTCTGTTCTTATACATTATTACATGTCTGTTCTTATATATTGTTACATACCAGTGCAATGATTTATTTGGGAATGCTGTATACGTAGCATGTTGTGTCTATGCCTAAATTAGCATTTAAGACATTTTAAAACATAAATTACTTTCTAAAACTCCCTACTTTGAATATGATCATTATTTGTTTTTCACACAGTGCATTTTCCCAAGATTTGCTGTAAGTCTCACTGTATTTAGAGTCCTGATCCAATTGTCTCATCACAACTGTATATTCAGTCACGTATACAGTTTCTGATTCAGTAAACCTTCTTCCATGAAAATCCAATTTACATCTTACCAGTTTTTGGGTTTAAAGGAATAAACAGAAGTTTAATAAAATGTTTAAAATACTAAATGTCAGTTGTTCAGATAAGTATAAATAAATAAAGTCCTGACTATGACTAAGGTGGCATGGATTCAGTTTGTAACTCAGACATCTGCTGAACTGGCATGTTGATGATGAGTGTGCCTGTTCTGAGGGATGAATGTTGAAAAAGTTGCTAATTGCTGTGGTCCTTTGGATGATGGTGGGCACAGAACAACCTGACTGGGTGAGTCTAGCTTACCAAACCACATAGTTTGGCAGTGTTTATTACAGATGCACAGAAGTATGCACATGTAAGTAGCAAGCATATTAACCCCCGTATAGTGAGGTAGATCACCTGTTCCACCAGCCAGGGGATGGAACTAGCCCTTTACCAACCAAACTCCTGATGGTTGCTTGTAAGACAACTGCAGCTGACTCTCACTGACATGGAATAAATGAGCAAAGCCAAAGTACAGGTGGGCTTATAGTTGGCAAGCAACAGAGGAGAAACGAAACAGAAAAAATACACAATTGACTAGATGACTTTTGGATAATTGTTGCTAATACTCTTTCAGTCCGAATAAGTAGACTACTTATTTCGACATCTTTTGAGTGTATATTGTTTTAGCATTGTGTATATGGAATCATACTTCTTTTCATATTAAAATGATTTTTGTTCAACTTACCGGTTTCATATAGGCATTTTTCTACAGGGATTCCCCAAAGCTGATGAGAGTACCTATAGTCCTAACTCCATTTGTGAAAACTATCCCTGGAATTTGTTAACAGTGTTATGTCACAGTAGTGTATTTTGAAATAAAGTTGGTTTGGCAACAACTATGATTATTACTATTAATACATAATATTACTATGTAATTACTATGTAATTATAACAATTATGAGTATTTACTATTGTACACATTTGCCACATCCATATATGGTGGAAAGGTATTTATGTGTCAAAAAATAAGGAAATATCAATGTTATCAAAGAAAACAGCTAGGCACAGAAATGAAGCCAGAGAAACACTCAATTAAATTAGTATAAATTTATTGTGGAAACGGTAAATGCTTTCACACATAGAAACGTGCTTCATCAGACCATACACTGACTAAAAACAATTTCCTCATATAAATAAACAATTACCAGGCAAATTCGTATGAACCAATAAAAATTCAGTATAAATCAAATATTAAAATCAGAGTCCTTGCCTTTAGTGCAGGTTTGACCGAGACCTTGCCATTCAAACCTGGATGCTTAGATTGTAATTTTCTTATCCAGTAAAGTTCATGATTTTCAGTGAAGTTTATAAAATCACCTCTGTGTTCATTCATAGTGACAGCTTCTATCACTCTGAATTAAAACAATGTCAATCCCCATACTCCAAAAAATGTTTAGCTAATGCATTACATATATCATCGCTATTAATGCAGTATATATATATGTTCCCTTACGCATTCCATCAATGATCTATTGGTTTTGGCAACATAGAAACATGTACATAACCTGCAGCAGGCTAAATATATTACATTCCTGCTATGGCAATTTGCATCAATATTAAATTTAAAGATAGATTGTGTAACTGGATGCACAAAAGAAGTAAACGGGTCAATAAAAGAACAAAAATTACAGTTTTAGAAGTAATGCATTCCACTAGAACCCTTCACTCTCTTTATATTCAAATGATCATTACAATAGAGCTTCCTTTTTAGTGATTTTTTTTTGTTTAAAAATAAAATTAGGCTTATCACCCACTACTGTCCTAACCTGGTCGTCTAGATGTAAAATGGACCAGTTAGTCCTAATAATATTCAATATATCATTAATAATACTTGTATAATAAAGTGACATAGGAACATTTTGTTTTCTAGACCCATCATCCTTATGTAGAGTAATGGCCTTATTAGATCTATCAGAAAAAGAGTGGTCGTGCCTTGTCCTTCCTCAAGTTAATGCTTTCTTTAGTAATAGCATCAATTTCTATTCCTTTGTATCCTCTCTCATGAAGTTCCTGTCCTAACTTAGAGATGTCATCTTAAAAAATAGTGTCATTACTATTTAGCCTAGACTTTGTCACGCTCTGGCCTTTAACGATATTCTTAAAAATAAACTCGGGGGTGCATACTATCTCATTGTAATAAGGTATTCCTTCTACAAGGCTTCTTATAAAGTGTTGTTTTAAACTTATATAAAGGACCCTTGTGAATACATACATATAAGAAATCTATTGGATCGCTGGAAGATTTATAAGTGAATCTCAGAAAAGGGGTAGTTCACTCTAAGCAACCAACAAATGAAGAGAGTTGTGCTTCAGTACATCCAAACCAAAAACAAATCATCTACAAACCTACTATAAAACTCATGATATTGGATATAGTCATTAGGTTGTAGAATGAATGCGGATTCCTACTGAGCCATAACCGTGTTGGCATAGCTATGGGCACAGGATGTTCCCATAGCTCCACCAACTTTCTGTAGAAATAATTCACATTTGAACATAAAAGCATTATTATCCTGAACTATTTCTTGAAACATACATAGGAGATCTATGAAACTGATATCATATTCACGATGCATCAAAAGAAAGTCCTTGACCATAGTGATACCTTGAAGATGAGAAATAATGGTAAATAAAGAAACAGCATGTAACGTAACTAAACTATATCCATCATTAAAAACACTTTCATTTGTAAAATCAAACAAATCCTCTAAAAAGTCTTGTGTATCCCTAAGAACATGCTTCTGTTTATCTAGCAATGGTTTCAAATTCTTTTCAATATAGAAAAAGGACTACCTGATACTATTGGTCAAAAGGGGGGGGGGGTTCAACACACTCTTACGTATCTTGGGCAAGCCTTGAAAGATTGGTATAAGTGGATATTCCACTATTAAATATTTGAATAATTCAACAGTAATTAACTGGCTATGCAAACAATCATATAAAGCAACATAAATTATGTCATTCAGTGTCTCTATACATTCAAGATTAACCCATTCATAAACATAATCATCTAATAACATCTGTGAAATGGTGCCATAATAGTAGTCGCAGTCCATTACTACTATTGCTCCACCTTTATCCGGGATTTAATTACTATGTCATTATCATTTTGTAGTTGTTCAAGGGCCTCTTTTTCAACATTATCCAAATTAAAAAAATTCCTTTTAAGATTTCCTTGATTGTATGCATGATATAAACCGTCCTCACATTTCTTGCAGAATGTTTCAAGTATAGGATGTAGGTTGGGTTGGAATAAGCTAAGTTTCCTAAAAGCAAAACAATTACTGTTATTAGGATAGAGCAGTTTTAACATAGCATTATGTGCAAACAGTTTTAGGTCAATAACAGTCTCACTGAAGTCAGAATATTGAGCCAGAATAAAAGACAATCCCTGTTCTAGTAATGACATCTGGGAGTCAGTCAAAGACTTACTAGAAATATTGTAGATCACCGAATCCTATTTTCTTCCCGCATTCGTTTTACGGTTTGTATTTGAGAATCCTTCTGTTGTCGCTGTCTCTTTCTCCCCCAGCTTTGTGAATGTGGTTAATGTATACGATCCTTCTGCCTGATTGGTAGAGGTAAGTTGAGGGTAATGAAGGCCTGTTCAATATTGGTTGTCTTCCTCTACACATCCGGTGGTTTTACTGATGCAGCAGTGGCTAAAGGGAAGCCAGTAGGACCACTAGAAAATGAAGGTGTGTTTACAGATGTCAAATAATTGGTGGATATACTCTATGAGCCAACAGCAGCAGTTACATTATCACGTACTGCTGCATTATTACTAGGAGCAGCCGAAGATGTATTCTTAAGCGATGAAAACACATTTCCCAGTCGGAAATCAGCAACATCTCTATTTAGCTTCTTATATTTCTGTATTTTAAGATGCTGCTCATATGAAGTAATATTATCTAGTTTAGTCAAAAACTCATCATGGAAGTTATTATATAACTCAGTCCATTTCATACTTACTACTTCCATTAATTCTGTTTCAACCAGCTTAAAAAAGTCTATCAGTAAGTGAATATAATTAAACTTAGTTCAAGGTTAAGCTGTTGCCATTTGCTTAAAAGTTCAACATATACATCAATGTATGTCGGCATATTCAAAATACGGAGCCCACAAGGGATGACCCGATGGAAAAGGCAAGATTCAAGATGTAAATGCTACCACTGCAAGCATTTTAGTTTGAAAAGATCATTTTCCAGGTCCCTCATAGCCGTAGAAAGCCGTACCTCATCAGTATTAGATAGATTAGATAGGGAAGCCACAGTCTACGTCTCCATTCCAGGTTTAATCAACAAAGGATTGATATCAGTCTTTAGTAACCTGGAAAAATGATCATTACTCCCATGCCCCATCAAATTGGGAGCATATTCAAACTCAGTATCTGATTCACAACTCTCCACCATGCTCACAAGGGGGAAAAAAGACCAAATCCAAAAAAAAACAAGATAACCTCCAAGGAATTAACTGTGCCTCCAAACCAACAAAGTATATCAAAGAAAACAGCTAGGCACAGAAACATGGCCAGAGACACACTCAGTTAAATCAGTATAAATTTATTATAGAAATAGTAAATGCTTTCACACATAGAAATGTGCTTCAGCAAACCATACACTGACTAAAAACAATTTCCTTATATACATAAACAATTACCAGGCAAATTCATATGAACCAATAAAAATTCAGTATAAATCAAATATTAAAATCACTTAAAGAGAGTCCTTGCCTTTAGTGCAGGTTTGAAAGAGACCTTGCAATTCAAACATAGATGCTTATCAGCCTGTAATTTTATTATCCAGTAAAGTTCACGACTTTCAGTGAAGCTGATAAAATCACCTTTGTGTTCATTCACAGTGACAGCTTCTATCACTCTGAATCCAAAACAATGTCCATCCCCATACTCCAAAAAATGTTTAGCTAATTGCATTATGTATATTACCACTATTAATGCAGTATATATGTTCCATCAACGATCTATTGGTTTTGCCAGCAATGTTATGATATAAGACACATCAGCCTTTATTTCCGTATTTATTTATGTTATATTTGTTGACTGGGCTTGTTCGACTGGCCTACAATTGCCAACTTGCCCAACTGCTCATAGCAAAAGCTATGATTGATAGGAAATATGCATTCTAACCAACACCCAACCATTGTGCTCTAAATTTACATTCTAATGTAATATCTGCAATTGCCATAATTTAATTCTTGCTGACATATTGCTCTGAATATTTTACAAGTACTTCTCCATTTATAACAAGGAGTTGTTACTTGTGGTTATTGAACCCGCGTACAGTTATGCTGGGGTTCTCATTGCCTAATGCAAGCAGCTGAAGCTATTGGGGAAGGTGTGCATGCTTCAGACGAAGGTTGAACGATACCTGCTTGCCTTACTAGTACCTGAACGAATGAAAATAACATTATGGCATTTTTACCCAAATCGTGATTACCCCATGGCTCTCTGAAGCAAGTTACTATCTCCTGGTGTGTCTCACAATTTGCAGCTTTCTCCTCTGCAGCTGTGCAGTACAAAAGAAAAGAAAAGAAATATATATGCTGACCACATCATTAATGCCATATAGTATCAGGTTATGGTTCAGTATACTTACACAGCTGGGGGGGGGGTGTTCCCAGTCTGAAGTTCAGCATCACATTGGCTTAGGAGGTCCTGTTTGTGCTTTTTAAGGTCACTATAATGGTGAAGACATTTCTCCCCAGTGAGTGGGATGCCTGTTGCACTGGAGACAGCCTTGACTAAGCTATTCCAAACATCAGTCTTATACTGAGATCTGGTATAACCACCCCCCCCCCCCCCCCCCCACTGCAGCAGCCTATGACTGTAGCACTTCAGAAGGAGTTCCACAAGTATCCTGGAGTCCTCAACAGGTCTATATTAGAACATCGAAGTTTCACAACTTCAAATGTTCTAATATCAACCCCTATGCAGCGAACACTGAAAATAGTGAAATGACAGAAAACCAAATTTTTTTTCCTAGGGAAAGAATTCAGTTGTCCATTTCTGTCACTTCACTATTTTCATCATTGTGGTGGAAAGTTATGGGTCGGGTTCAGGTAAGTGTGCGATTTGGTGTGGGATAGGTGAGTTAGGGTTAGGGCACAAGTTAGGTAAGTGTGCGATTGTGTGGACGTGAGGGTTTGGGTGAGGTAGGTGAGTTAGGGTTAGGGCGTGGGTGAGGTGAGTGTGCGATACTGATGGACCTTAGGGTTAGGGTTTGGGTTAAGGTAAGTGGATAGTTAGTGGTGTATGTATAGTTTAGTGCAGGGTTAGGTGTTAAAGTTTAGGTGTATGTGTGTGGATTTCTGTTTGTTTGGTGTGCTTGTGTTGTGTGTATGTGTTTTGGAACAGCAAATTTTTTCCTTAGGAAAAAATTTGCTGTTCTGCACGTTTGATGTTCTCAGCATTCGCTGAATAGGGGTCGATATTAGAACATTTGAAGTTGTGAAACTTCGATGTTCTAATATAGACACGTCCTCAGCACCCAGTGTTTGTGATCTAAATTTAGCAACATTCTCTCCTTTGCCAACCATGCCTGCAAAAATCAAGCTAACAAAATATACATGAATTAGCACCTATTTCAGATCTCGTGTTACTGATATTGCACAAAGATGCACAGCCTTGTCAACTGCATTTGTACAATTGAATGCAGATGCACTCCTTGGCAGAACTATTGGCACTACTTACATCCAATAGTTATAAGGGTGTGAAACATAACATTATGCTTTGCCATGTGTGAGAAATATCCATGGAATTGTTATGGCTAGTCTTGTATAGGCCATAGGGCTGATAGCTTAGTACCAACCTATGAACCTATGAACCTATGAACCTATGAACCTATGAACAATGGAATGCTTAATGGCATGGCTTTTAAGACTTGCAGTTTGGAAGGAGAAAGATGATGAATTATGATGTATTGCCATGTTGGGGCTTACATAAGGTTAAAAGGTTAAAATATTATTTTAGCAGCTAGGAACTAAATCCACAGGATAAAGGATGCAAAAAATTGGAATTTACTTTATTAATTCACATTGCCACAGGAGAACTACCTTTCTAGCATGGAAATTAGACATATACTAATTTCAGAATGAATGGAGCTACACTACATAGTGGCCTATAGATATGTATATATAACTATATATATATATATATATATATATATATATATATATATATATATATATATATACACACACATATGAGTGGTGCAGGGTTTGATTCTCACATGAGGTAATTAGCTAGGCTGAAAATAGTTAGCCTAGTATTAATCTATGAACCTATGAATCTATATATATATATATATATATATATATATATATATATATATATATAGATATATATAGTTCCCCTTCAGAAGCCTGAATGATCATAAGCTCAAAATTCATAAGCCTGAAACCAAAAGCCTGAAAACTCAAAAGCCTGAAACTCAAAAGCCTAAAAACACACAGAATACAAATAATGCTAATATGCCAGTACAAAGACACTACTATCTACCCACTTACCTTAACCCAAACCCTAACCCTAAGGTCCGTCACTATCGCAGACTCACCTAACCCGCACCCTAACCCTAACTCACTTAAAGTGCCCCTAACCCTAAAGTCTGTCAGTATCGCACACACGCCTAACCTGCGCCCTAACCCTAACTCACTTAACCCACCCCTAACCCTAACGTAAAAACAATCGCACACTTACCTGAACCCAACCTGTGACTTTCCACCACAGCACTAAGAATAGTGAAGCCACATTAAAGTCAGTATGTGTATTTTGTGTGTTTTCAGGCTTTTGAGTTTCAGGCTTTTGAGTTTTCAGGCTTTTGGTCTCGGGCTTATGATTTTTGAGCTTATAATCATTCAGGCTTTTGAAGGGGAACTATATATATATATATATATATATATATATATATATATATATATATATATATATATAGTTGTAATTCTTTCTTGGAATGCGTTCCTATGTAGAAGTCATTCTTTCTGTTTGTAAATATATCTGAGATGGATGAGCTGAATGGGCTGAATAATCCAGTTTGCTTTATGTTACATACATACTTCACAAGACATAACTGTCCTAAGCACATAGTCGGGATATGAGATGAGTCGTGACGGTTGTTTCAGAAGTATTGTGCCCATCACAGATACCTAAGCACATAGTCGGGATATGAGATGAGTCGTGATGGTTGTTTCAGAAGTATTGTGCCCATCACAGATACCTAAGCACATAGTCGGGATATGAGATGAGTCGTGATGGTTGTTTCAGAAGTATTGTGCCCATCACAGATACCTAAGCACATAGTCGGGATATGAGATGAGTCGTGACGGTTGTTTCAGAAGTATTGTGCCCGTCACAGATACCTAAGCACATAGTCGGGATATGAGATGAGTCGTGATGGTTGTTTCAGAAGTATTGTGCCCATCACAGATACCTAAGCACATAGTCGGGATATGAGATGAGTCGTGATGGTTGTTTCAGAAGTATTGTGCCCATCACAGATACCTAAGCACATAGTCGGGATATGAGATGAGTCGTGATGGTTGTTTCAGAAGTATTGTGCCCATCACAGATACGCAAGTGAACGTTGTATTAAATATAGTAGTCATTGCCACGTCTAGGAAACTGAACACATATTAGCTTCAGGTTATAAGTAAAACCTTAATAATATATGCTAAATAGAAATGTTTTATTATGCCAGGATTGCTGATATATTGCTTACCAAAAAAAGGCATTATCAGTTTTCTTTAGTGTTATAGTCCTAATCAAAACAGTGTGAGAAATGGGCTTCTTACACCCTTTGTAAAAAGTGTATTGTACCTGGATTGGAACCTTTGCAAAAGTTTTCTGTTGATGTACCTACTTCCTTATTCTGCTGGTGGGGCTTTTATTTCTATCTGTGTGCACTCTGTGATCCTCAACACTTCAGGGAATTGTGCTACTGCATAAAAATTCCTGCATGGTTTTCACTCTCTCCTGTGGGTTCATGGGAAACAGATATGCTCCCTTGCATGTAATAGCATTGCATTTAAAAAACGATGCAATATTTTAGTGGCTTATGCCTGTGATATCCCTAATAAATCCACCGTTGGTTTCTGGAAAGTACCAGTAGCTATTATATGTAATTCTAAACATACCTTTGTGTCTATTGCGATGGCCTCTCCATGATTATCCTGGTGAGGGTGGCAGAGCCAGTATATTTCCTCCAGTTTATCCCTGTCTACCTTGTATATCTCAACAATTTATTTGTCAGTCAATCCATGATATGTCAAATGTGGGCTAAATACCCTTCTTCTTGCCCAAGGTCTGGCAGCAGCAGCACCCTAATTTAAACCCCGTTGCACATATAGCAGAATAATAGCATCGGCAACCCCCGACATGTTTTTTTCCTAAGTATAATCATGTCTGTATTCCAAGAGTTTTGGTGTACATGGCAAAAGCCTTGACTGATTGTACATGATTGGCTTACAGCTTCCTGAATAGCTTTCATTAGCATATTCTGCCATTTGCCTTTGTGTGGCAGCTCTACACAACATGTAGCGCCGCTTAATGAATACCAATTAGTGCACTACTGGGCAGTCTGCCAACATAACTGATACACTTTGTGCAGTTCTTAATGAATTTGGCCCTATATTATTTATTTATTTATTTGACATTTGTTCACTGGGTATCTTGTCTGAGCCAAAAACCTTTATCAACGGAGGTACAGGAAAAAAGCTCCACACATAGTACACAAATCAGATACAAAATACAGTATTCATTAAGACTAAACAGAGTATTCAAGACAGTAATTTGTGTAATAACTAAGTTGTGATTAGAATCAGACCGGAATACAAAATGTCAGTATATTTGGTTAGCAAATAGTACAGAAAAATGGTATTCATACAAGCTTTACAGAGCATTCAAATCAGTCATTTGTCGAATGACAAATTTGCTATAATAAACAGACTGGGAAGCAAAAGAACAGTATGGTTAATTAGCTGGTTAATTAGCTGGTTAATTAGCTGGGGTCTGGAGAGATAATAAGTCAGACACTGGGTACGGTAGTTAAATGAAGAGGTTCAGAGTACAGTTAGCCAAGGCCAGTGAGACATAGTAACAGAACGGGTACAGGTGGTTGAGTAGCAGTAAGAAATAATTAGACAGAGCAATTGGGGTGTGGTGAGGGGACATAGAGACAGGGGAATGTTTATAGTGGGTTTATGCAGTGACATGTCCCGGAGTTTAGTAGATCATCTTTTAAAGCTTTTTTGTATTTTTGTGCATGGGATATCATTCTGATGGGCAGGGTAGTTTGTTTCAGGACAGGGCAGGAGAGTAGTTATATAGGTTTTGACCAATTGATCTTTTGGCTTTGTTTATTTCCAAGTGTAGTTGGTCTGAACTCCTGATGATCTGATTAGGCGTATATAGGGAGATGAGTGAGGAGATGCTTGGGCAGGAGGAGGGCTTGTTAAGAATAGAATGAATGATACAAAGCTGACGGAGCAGGATATGAGTGGAGAATTAATGCCAGTTTAGAGATGTAAGTGAATTGCAATGATGTGAGTTAGAGGGCTGGTTATCAGCGAACCTGCGGCTACTTTGTTGTAAGTGAGTATAAGCTTAGTTGAAAGAAGATTTTAAGTTAGTTAAAATTTGTAAGCCATAGAGAATGCTGGGAAAAACGTAGGCATAGGTAAGAAAGAGTCAGTCTGGAGACTTTTTGGTTAGGAAAGTTTTATGTCTGTATAGTAGGCCTAGTTTTTGATGTATTTTCTTTATGCATTGCTGGACGTGCAGGTCAAATTTCAGTTGGTCATCAATGATGGCTTTATGTCTTCATTCTCAGACTCATTGCCAAAAAATGTTGTAATATTTCACAATATTTTTCCCAGGTCTGTATTTTATATCAGATGCACTCAAAGTATCTAATGTTCACATTTTCTTTTACCTTCCCCCTTCTTCCTTATAGTTGATGCAAGTCACAAAAGAAAGGGTACATTTAATAATGCAAAAACAATGACATGTGATCCAGGTTTCAAATAAGCAGTAACAAGAAGAGTTTCAGTAACATGACTATCGATTGCGTTACAATAGACATGCAATGGATGCATACACAAGATACTACAATCCAGTACAAAACAGCAACAGCCTGTGGCCACAGTGAGATGTTATTATCATTGTAACTTTGTACTCACACTTTTCATAAGTAGGGATACAGATAATGTAGCAAACTGCTGCATTCAAGACAGCAACAGATCATTAACCTGAACTGGAAGAGCAGCTAAGGTTGGTAACTAGGTAATGTACAGCACAAGCAACATTGTAACTGTAGGAAGACATGCCTAAGTACAAGCAACACTGTAACTGTAGCAAGACATGCCTAAGTACAAGCAACACTGTAACTGTAGCAAGACATGCCTAAGTACAAGCAACACTGTAACTGTAGCAAGACATGCCTAAGTACAAGCAACACTGTAACTGTAGGAAGACATGCCTAAGTACAAGCAACACTGTAACTGTAGCAAGACATGCCTAAGTACAAGCGACACTGTAACTGTAGCAAGACATGCCTAAGTACAAGCAACAGTGTAACTGTAGCAAGACATGCCTAAGTACAAGCAACACTGTAACTGCAGCAAGACATGCCTAAGTACAAGCAACACTGTAACTGTAGCAAGACATGCCTAAGTACAAGCAACATTGTAACTGCAGCAAGACATGCCTAAGTACAAGCAACACTGTAACTGTAGGAAGACATGCCTAAGTACAAGCGACACTGTAACTGCAGCAAGACATGCCTAAGTACAAGCAACACTGTAACTGTAGGAAGACATGCCTAAGTACAAGCAACACTGTAACTGCAGCAAGACATGCCTAAGTACAAGCAACACTGTAACTGTAGGAAGACATGCCTAAGTACAAGCAACACTGTAACTGCAGCAAGACATGCCTAAGTACAAGCAACACTGTAACTGTAGGAAGACATGCCTAAGCACAAGCAACACTGTAACTGTAGGAAGACATGCCTAAGTACAAGCAACATTGTAACTGCAGCAAGACATGCCTAAGTACAAGCAACACTGTAACTGTAGCAAGACATGCCTAAGTACAAGCAACACTGTAACTGCAGCAAGACATGCCTAAGTACAAGCAACACTGTAACTGTAGGAAGACATGCCTAAGTACAAGCAACACTGTAACTGCAGCAAGACATGCCTAAGTACAAGCAACACTGTAACTGTAGCAAGACATGCCTAAGTACAAGCAACACTGTAACTGTAGCAAGACATGCCTAAGTACAAGCAACACTGTAACTGTAGGAAGACATGCCTAAGAACAAGCAACACTGTAACTGTAGCAAGACATGCCTAAGTACAAGCGACACTGTAACTGTAGCAAAAAATGCCTAAGTACAAGCAACACTGTAACTGCAGCAAGACATGCCTAAGCACAAGCAACACTGTAACTGTAGGAAGACATGCCTAAGTACAAGCGACACTGTAACTGTAGCAAGACATGCCTAAGTACAAGCAACACTGTAACTGTAGGAAGACATGCCTAAGTACAAGCGACACTGTAACTGTAGCAAGACATGCCTAAGTACAAGCAACACTGTAACTGTAGCAAGACATGCCTAAGTACAAGCAACAGTGTAACTGTAGCAAGACATGCCTAAGTACAAGCAACACTGTAACTGTAGCAAGACATGCCTAAGTACAAGCAACACTGTAACTGCAGCAAAACATGCCTAAGTACAAGCAACACTGTAACTGTAGGAAGACATGCCTAAGTACAAGCAACAGTGTAACTGTAGCAAGACATGCCTAAGTACAAGCAACACTGTAACTGTAGCAAAACATGTCTAAGTACAACCAACACTGTAACTGTAGCAAAACATGCCTAAGTACAAGCAACACTGTAACTGTAGGAAGACATGCCTAAGTACAAGCGACACTGTAACTGTAGCAAGACATGCCTAAGTACAAGCAACACTGTAACTGTAGGAAGACATGCCTAAGTACAAGCGACACTGTAACTGTAACAAGACATGCCTAAGTACAAGCAACACTGTAACTGTAGCAAGACATGCCTAAGTACAAGCAACAGTGTAACTGTAGCAAGACATGCCTAAGTACAAGCAACACTGTAACTGTAGCAAGACATGCCTAAGTACAAGCAACACTGTAACTGCAGCAAAACATGCCTAAGTACAAGCAACACTGTAACTGTAGGAAGACATGCCTAAGTACAAGCGACACTGTAACTGTAGCAAGACATGCCTAAGTACAAGCAACACTGTAACTGTAGCAAGACATGCCTAAGTACAAGCAACAGTGTAACTGTAGCAAGACATGCCTAAGTACAAGCAACACTGTAACTGTAGCAAGACATGCCTAAGTACAAGCAACACTGTAACTGCAGCAAGACATGCCTAAGTACAAGCAACACTGTAACTGTAGCAAAACATGTCTAAGTACAACCAACACTGTAACTGTAGCAAAACATGCCTAAGTACAAGCAACACTGTAACTGTAGCAAGACATGCCTAAGTACAAGCAACACTGTAACTGTAGCAAGACATGCCTAAGCACAAGCAACACTGTAACTGCCTACAGGTGGTTAAAATTAAAGGGCTTCAGCATCAAAAATATTGAGTAGATGGCAAATCAATGCAAGACAATCCAATATGGAGGAGATTTTGTTTTCCAGAGGATCTGGGCAAGGTGAAGTATGTCTGAACTAAGTGTAAGTATGATTTTTAGAAAGGATTTTTCTCCAAATCATTTGTTTTTGGAACTTATAAGGTCACTCTGAATATATATGATGCATAAATGGGTACATGGGAATGATGTTATACACAGTCAAGCAAACCGCGTGCAGGTAGTGGTGGGGATGGAATATGGATTTTTGGTAAACTAAACAAGTATGACTTCTGCTACTATGGTTAATAACAACAATAGTGATGTCATATTGATAATTATAAGAATGATGGGAAAAGGAAGAGAAATACAACATTGCAGTTGTCTATAACACAGATTGTATTGACAAGTATCCAATCTTGTGTTTCATGCAACAGCATACAGAGTCAAAATGGAGGACTAGGATATGTGATCTGCAATGGTGACTAACATGAGCATTATCATTTTTCAGGTATAGTATTCACAATTTGGTGGTAAACCAGGCTTTGTAAAGCTAAGGTTCTCCAATTGTAGATGAAACCTCAGCAGAATGTCAGTGGAATGTACTACTTCATAATTCTGTGGATGTTGTTTTAGAGTTTTGTTTCCTGACATCTGAAGATGTTTTAGAATCTTGAAGAGCCTCAAACTGTTTACAAGTCAGTTCACTCCAACAGCACCGTTTGCAGTTTTAAATAATAATGCTGTTACAAAGCAACATAAATCTTGACTGAATCTCTAACTGACCACTTGCAACAGGACGAGAGGTCAGTAGCGGTGTGCAACCATGATTTCTTTGTTAAAAGGCAATGAAGTAAATTATCAAAAAATAAAATGTCAGTATTTTACATGTATTCATCCTTAGATAGTGACACCTAACCATGCAAAGTTTTTAAGCAAATAAATAAAGTATACAGATAAAAAATGGCCTGGTTGTTCCTCAGTGCTGTCAGCTGGGGAAAAAAAAAGTTCAATTTCAGTCTATATTTATACAGACCAGTTTTAAATCTCCATTGAGTGTTGCTTTTATATAAACTAATAACACATGATAACTAGAAGTAATTATGGGGAAAAACATGTTCTGTAAGGCTTCAAAGAAAGCAAACAGAAACTGCGCATAGCAATGTTTTGCTTCTGAGAAAGTTTTGCAGATTCAGATCATAATTTAAAAAATAAGCTGAAATGTGCCTGCTTCATCACCCACACTGTAGGATACCAGGGTATTGTGTGGGCAGAGAAATGCCTGATTCCTCATTTACACTCTAATATAGTAGGGTGTTATGCAAACTGCAAATGAGGAACTTGTACTGTTTACTTTTATTTCTGCTTACATTACTTGTTCACAGAAAAAAATACTAGATTTATAAAAATGCTGAAGCTGCATAATTTTCTGCAATTCCTCTCAAAACAAATGTGTTTAATTGTTGTAGTTTTGTGTTTAATCACCATTTGAAAGGTGAAGAATTCAAATCTGACATTCAGAAGTATTTTATTCTTTCCAGGCTAGACAGCTTTCTGTTGAAAAAAGGAAAAGAAAATATTGTAATATTACAGTCACCATTTTAGAATCTTCTGTAAATCATTTACCAGATTTAATCGATAGATAGTATTGATAGATAGTTAACAGATAAGCATGGATAGGATAGACCAATACTTAGTTGTTTTATTTATTCGTGTTTATTTTCACAGGGGTAGAGCACTGATCTCCATGGACCCTTTTCAGACAGCTAGGAGAGGTATCAGGTTAAGTGACTTGCTCAGTCACATAGTTAGACAATGGGAGCTGAGGGAATCAAACCTTGCACCACTGGATCATGGGAAACAGCTCTTTAAATATATATCTTCACTAGATGTTTACTGGAGATGGCTCTATATTTTTGAGGATCACCCCAACCTAATGTTCTTCCCTTTTAAGAGTGATCGTCTAACTTATAGACCATCACACAATTTGATTGAGTGTACCTACCCCCAAGCATCCTCTTTACCACAGAAATAATCTCAGGTTATCAATTCTGCAGTTCAAAGTTATATCAATATTACACAATAAAATGAGATACTAGAACATACCAGCCAACCCCTAATTTGGGTCTCAGACTTCAGTGATTCCTATTTCACTACTGCATTCTCCTTGGTACCAAAATAATCCCATCTGTTAATTCTTCATTCTCCAGCATGCAATCTACCATACATGGCCATCCATTTAATTCTCCCATTGTGCCAAGGCAGATGTTTCACTTTTTCTTGGAAATATGATACTTTGTACAGATTATCCAGGATGAGAAAAGGAGGCTTACCATATCTCAGAAGTTGTAATATCTATATTAAAAATAAGCAAACTGAAATACTATCTATAATATCATTGTGTTTCAGGATCCATTCTAACAATTGAACTTTTGGATTTATCATTTTCTTTAAAGCCCATATACCTTATTATACTGTCAAAATCTTGCCCATTCCCTTAAAATCCTGACACGAAAGAATGGGAAACCATGTCATAGGGATAATATGTAAAATGTAAGTGACTATATTCAAAGTCCATCAAAAAGTCAAACCGTTGTTTGACTAGCATCACATACTCTAAATGTTTTTCAAACTCAAGTGATGTATCCAAGCATTTGAATGGTCCTGCTAGCCTCAAATTAGCCTTACAATTTTAGGAGACTCAAATTGCAACCAAGCTCATTTTATTGCCTTTATGCAAATAATTCATCTAGAACTTGAAATCCACCTCCACAAACTTTAAATATGTTGTTAGTGTAGATTTCAATAATTTCATATCTGTGGCCTGTTTTAGACCAAATGAATGCAAACTGCTGACTTGTTAATCTGCAGTGATAGAATTATAGTTTATGGTGCAATTCCAAGATGTTGTTTTTTCTTTATCTTAAATATGAATGCATCTGTTAAAATCATGAAATTTTTTTGAAGATTTAGTACCTGTATTCCAGCCTGTGTTAAGCCTTTAGTATCTCAAATCCACTTTGTTTGAAGTTCTTTATTTTTTAATTAATATTTCTTACTAACAAAAACCACAGTAGTAACATAGTCTTGCAGAACCAAATGAATATTTTAACATGTAGGCCAAAGACATCTCCTGCAATCACTCCCGAAAAGATGACAAACCTAAGAATCTAAAAACAAAAAAACAAATGGGCCAATCTGACAGGTATAAAAGAAAAATAAAAAATTATCTTGGAATACGAAAAACAAAAACACTGTATATACAATGAAAATGTAGTGCTTTCATTGAATATAAACAGACAGACTTCATCAGAACACAGCTTGCTGGTAATCACAACATTAAATTACATTACTAACAAGTCACATGACAATAAATAAGCTAAAGAACAAGACATAGGTAAATAAGAGAAAGGCAGTGGATAATTAGCATATTAAACATCTTTAAGACTGCAATGAAAGAAAGAAAGGACACGATGTTGTACTGTTACACAAATGAAGTTGGAGCAGTACATCAATGAAGGACAGTGGTAAAGGGGGACCGATGAATGGGAATTCTGTGATATGAAAAGACTGTGACATCAGTACTACATGCAGTGTATTAGTGTGAGGGATATCTGTAAAGGAACAAAGTAAAATATTAAACAGATTATGCTCAGGGCATAGCCATGCGCATGAAGGAGCCAAAAGGCAGGGATCCAAAGGCGAGGGCGGAGGGCGAGGGGGAGGAGCATAAGCAATTGCCAAAGAATGCAGTGTTCAGCATGGAGGATAGATATGAGAAGGGGTTATGCTGGATGACAACTATGGGGAAATGTGGGGGAGGTGGGTAAAAACAACAAGAAAATATAGCTAATTACATGGAATATTAGGATTCACCAAATCATATTAGAAGAATGAGAATATAGGAAAAGCTAAAGAAGAAAGGAGGAAACAATGTTCTGTTTCATGAAACAAAAGTAAAAATCAGTGATGGGGAGAAGGTACTGTATTATGATTACCCAAAGGGGAAACTGACAAGAGGGCAGGGCGAAGGAAGAGAAGGAATAGCAACTGTGTTTTGGAAATGGCTTTAGACAATCACAGAGTAAGTGATAAAAAGTAAAATAAACAGATTGATGGTCTATCAGGAAAGGTTGGAAGGTGCACACAGAGCAACAGGAAACATGCACTCAACAGGAGCAACAGGAAACCTTGTCACAGAGCAACAGGAAACATATGCACTCAACAGGAGCAACAGGAAACCTTGTCACAGAGCAACAGGAAACATATGCACTCAACAGGAGCAACAGGAAACCTTGTCACAGAGCAACATGAAACAGGAGCAACAGGAAACTTTGTCACAGAGCTACACGAAATATATGCACTCAACAGGAGCAACAGGAAACTTTGTCACAGAGCAACAGAAAACATATGCACTCAACAGGAGTAACAGGAAACCTTGTCACAGACCAACAGTAACCATATGCACTCAACAGGAGCAACAGGAAACCTTGTCACAGAGCAACAGAAAACATATGCACTCAACAGGAGTAACAGGAAACCTTGTCACAGAGCAACAGTAAACATATGCACTCAACAGGAGCAACAGGAAACCTTGTCACAGAGCAACAGAAAACATATGCACTCAACAGGAGCAACAGGAAATCTTGTCACAGAGCAACAGGAAACATATGCACTCAACAGGAGCGACAGGAAACCTTGTCACAGAGCAACAGTAAACATATGCACTCAACAGGAGCAACAGGAAACCTTGTCACAGAGCAACAGGAAACACACTCAACAGGAGCAACAGGAAACCTTGTCACAGAGCAACACGAAACAAAATGCACTCAACAGGAGCAACAGGAAACCTTGTCACCACAATAAACAGGACATGCTGGAGGGATAGATTCCTGTCCCAGAGACTTCCCATACTCTGGAACAGGCTACCCATCTATGTCAAGCAAAGTTCTTCATTAGCACTCTTCAAGAAAAATCTTGATGAGTGGATGGGAAATAGGAAATACACCCCGGGGATCACTTCTGTGTCTCTGCTTGACAGTGGCACAGGAAAATAACTTTCTTGGGTGGCATAAGCCAGGGAACCTTGTTGGCTAGGGTTACGCAGGCTGGTAGTCTAGTACCTACCTATAAACCTATGAACCTATGAAAGGTTCTATAAGAACTTTTCTACTAACTTGGCTCAAATAAGAAGAGATGGAATAGAGATAATTGGGCTGACTGTGATGTTGCCATGCCCATTAAGCTGTTAAACTGTCTAACTAACAGATTAGGCCATGGTTACAATTTGGCTCCCAGAAAACCCCCTTGTTTAAAGACGTCTCATCTACTTTTTGGGGATGACTTAAAACTGTATAGTTCTTCAGATAAGTTGAAAGTACAGCTTTAAGTGATTAAAACTTTTTCAGATGATAAAAGAATGTCATTTGGTCTTGATAAATGTGCAAAAGCAATATTTAAATGAGGAAAGTTGTTGAACCAAGAAAAAACATTTTGGGACAGGAGTATGATATAAAGGAGCTTGAGAAGAAGAGAGTATATAAATATTTAGGAAGTGATGAAAGATTGGCAATAAAATATGAAGAAATGTCAATAAAATACAGCAATGAATACTTCAGAAGGTTAAAAGTAATAATGAAAACTGCCTTGATATCCAGGAATAAAGTCCAAGCTATAAACTAATTTGGTCTTTCTGCTCTAACCAACAATTTTTGGGTAATTGATGAGCACTAAAATGTACTGGATGAGATGGATAAGAAAACAAGAAAAACACTTCATGCTTATCAAATAATATAAACCATTGTATACCAAGATTATATTAGCAGAATTTATATTCATCATCCTGAAGGATGTATGGGCCTCCTCAAACCTGCTTATAAGTAAAGCTCTGCAATCATGAGGCTGCAGACCTATCTGCTGACCTCACCAGATCTAAACATTGTGAATATATTAAAACATTAGGAGGAGAAGTCTAAGATGAACACTCCACTTAGTCTAGCAGAAGCATTTCAGGGTCAAGCAGGAATGCAGATCAAACAAATGAATGTGCCGAAAAACAAAACAAAGAATACAAGGAGAAGGAACCGACTGGAGGAAGGAAATGTGGAAAATACATAAATATTTTGGCAAGTACAGAGATCTCCTGGAACAACCTCGTGTCAATCAATATTTGATATAGGAATTATTTAGTAACAATGTCAGGTATCATCTATAGTCAATATATTCAAGTATCATGCATTCTTGCATCAAAACTAACCTTTGACCAGGGTCATGGCTGAAAAGTGCATCTGACCAGCTCACTTACAAGATTAAGAAAACAAAAATAAATAAATAAAAATGATTAAACAGGCCAAATCTTGGAGAAAGCATATTATAACAGCCAAGGAAAGATGATTTGAGCAGCCCTACAATGGTCTGAAACCCCAGAAATATACCATTAGCAACGGCTATGTAAAAGAACCCAATGACAGAAGTACAAACAGAGTTTAGACTCAAATAACTGTTCCCAGAGAGAGTGGGTGTGATTCAGAGTTCTGCTCTAAGCCCACTGCTGTTACTCTTGGTGATGGACTACATTAATGAGTAAATTGGGGTTAGGATGCTTCAACAAAGGTGCTGTAGGCATGATAACATGGCAATATAAGCAAAGTCTAAACAGAAATTTCTGCAAATGATAAGGCTCTGAAATGCAAAACTGAAGGGACATGGACTGAAACTGACTGCAGACAAGACAGCACGTCAGCAAATGGAAAAAATCAGAAGAAGCTGAAAACTGATACAAAAGTGGAAATACTGCAACATGTTAACAGCTTTCTTTTTTTTTCAATAATCATTTTTTATTGTTTTTCACAACCATATTACAAATTCACACACTGTGTACAGTATATACAAAATGCTTCCATTGATTAACTTCACATTATATGTCAACCTCATGTATTGACAATAGATACAGCACTAACAAGCAAAAGAAAAAAAACATTAACAAATCAAAGCCAACAATCTGTATTATCTCTACATCCTCTGTCTAACTAAGATTGATTTTACACTGTACTATAGGTCCCGAGAGAAAGTGGATAGGAACCTCTAAGCCAACACAATGTTGAAAATTTGCTCCCATATTTTTATATTGTTTATATTTTTCTTGTGATCACTAATTAACAATTTATGGGCTAAAATGTGTTTTATTGCCAACAATCTGAAATTTTCCCACGATGTCTGGGCTGGGTTCAACCAATTTGTGGCTATATATAATTTCATTAATAAGCAAATATTCATAATAACAATCCTTTTTGATTTATCTAAATTCTAATATGAAGAATCATAAACTCCCAAGAGAGTGTTGAGTTTTGGTAGCCCATTTTTTGTAACTGCAATTTTAGTGAGTTCCACAATTTATAAATGCACTTACAATTCCAGAACATGTGAAGCAAGTCCGCTGTCTGATCTAAGCATTGTGGGCATTTGGGTGAATTCTTCGCATCAAATTTGTGAAGAGTGAGGCAGTATAGTAGGCATTGTTAAATATCATCAGCTGCGTAAATACCAGTTTTGAAGGGGACTTTAATGTTAAACTAAATGCCTCCAATATCTTACTGTCATCTGACAATATTAATTTCTCCTTCCAGTAATTCGATAAAAGAATATAATTATTGTACTTCCTCTCTTTTATCAATTTATGTGCTGTGGTTATGTATTTTCTGTCCTGTAACAGCGCTTCCCACAGATGA
This sequence comes from Protopterus annectens, assembly GCF_019279795.1. Lineage (NCBI taxonomy): Eukaryota > Metazoa > Chordata > Ceratodontiformes > Protopteridae > Protopterus > Protopterus annectens. Next base: position 530,762,698 of record NC_056742.1, on the reverse strand, counting down.
AGTGATTAAGTCCTCCCCTTTCATTTCAAAGTTATTAAAATAGTTTATAACCAAGTCTTTTAGCTGTCTTACTATAATTAAATAGGAAATGGGAAGTTTCATTTATTTTAGAATATCATATACTGCTACTCCTAGAAAAGGATATAAATCGAGTACAGTTAAATCCTTAATTAGGGGGAATTTCTTTAGATCTATCAGTTGACTACCAATTGTTAAGTTTGGGTTCCCATGAAATGGTTGGAAGACCATCATATATTTTAGTAAGTTTAAGGAAGCAAAAAGAGTTTGAATTGCCGTTACATAGCTCTTGATGTGCTCCATTAACTTATATTTACTCAGTGTTCAATTATTCAAAAAGGGTAATGCTTTAACATTGACTCCTACTCCACTTATATGCTTATAAGTTAGGAGCACCCATTTGGGTGTCCATTTTCTACTATCACTGTCGAAGTAAGACGTCCTTAAAATCCTGTTAGCCTGAATCACTAAATAGTAAATTTCAAAAGCTCCAGCCCCCTTATTTTTGGAGCCATCAATTTTTCATATGATATTCTCGTCTTCCTGGGTTCCCAAAGAAATCTCCCGAATCCTATATGAAGCTGTTTAAAGAATGTTTTAATTCTGAGTTGTGCAGCTCTAAAATATATAACATTCTGGGAAGAACATTCATTTTATAATTGCTGCTCTTGCCATCATTGGTAACTTCAACTTACTCCATCTTTCTAGATCTAAAGTTATTTGATCTGCAGTTGACTTTACATTGTTTATAAAGAAATCTCTATTTTCAGTTGAGAATGCAATCCCCAGATATTTTATCCTTTCTTCCGTCATTACTTGTCCTATCAAAGGTAGCATTGAAAAGGGTGTGGGTGTCTTTAATGGGAATATTTTAGATTTTTTAAAATTTAGCTTGTAGTTGGAAATTTTCTCAAAGATTTCTATTGCAGCTAATATTTTTTCAGTATCGGAAACAGGTGTGGTACAATATATATTTAAATCATCTGCAAAGGCAGCCAACCCAACTTTTATCCCATACAGAACTGGAGAATTATAAAAGACATTTTGCTTAAGGTGTAAAAATAAGGGCTCCAAGTACAGATTAAATAAGATGGGAGATAATGGGCAGCCCTGACGGGTACCATTTTTGATTTGTATCCTATTCGAGCATTCGTGATATATAAATAAATTTGTATATGCATTATTGTATAGTTTCCTTAACGTTAAGATAAACTCCTGAGGTATATTAAAATATGGTAACATGTCAAATAAATAAACCAAATTAACCCTATCGAATGCTTTCTGAGCATCAATTATTAGGACATACAAATTCAGGTTTTTGTATTTCGCATAAGAGATTAAGGTATGAAGCGTTAAGGTATTGTCCGTGGTCTGTCTCCCATCCATAAACCCCGCCTGTTCCTCTGATATTATTAGATTTATTACTTTTTTCAGTCTACTCGCCAGAATAGATGTCATGATTTTCATGTCAATATTCAAAAGTGATATGGGCCTGCAATTATCTGGATTTTTGGAATCACCTTTCTCCTTCAATATCAGAATTGTCCTTGAGGCATTAAAATGAGGATCATTAATTCTATTTAGAATGAAATAATTGAAAGTCTGTGACAGTACATTGCTCAGAATCTCACTAAAAGATTTGTAAAATTCCGAGGTCAAACCATCGGGCCCTGGGGCTTTGTGAGGCTTTAGTTTCTTGATTATCTCTAGCACCTCCTCAACTGTAATCGGTTTGATTAAATCTCTATGGAAGTCCTTATCGATGTTAGGGAAAGTGATTTTCTGTAGGAAATCTTCCCAATCTTTATCTTGCAAGAGTGACTGCTGCTCGCCGTAAATCTGATTAAAAATTTTTTCAAAAGTCTTCATGATATCTGCCTTGTCAGTATATGTAGTATTGTTGTAGTGTATTTCAGTAATTAATCGTGTTGATTGCGTCTGATTAATGATACGGGCTAATGCTTTCGAGGGGGTTTGATTATGATTTGCATATTTTACTAAATTTCTTTGTTCATAAAGTGTCAATTTTCTATTATGAAATAAAAACAGTTCTTTCTGACATCTTAATAACTCAGTTTCTGTCTGTTCATTATAGTTCCTCATCAATTCTTGGACCAATAATTGAATTTTGGTTTCCAAATCCAATTGAGCCTTATTATGCAATTTTTTATAATATGTAGCCTTTTAAATAAATAATCCTCTTAACTGCGTTTTAGTTGTAGCCCATTTTATATCTATTGGGTGTCTATTTTGGGAAATATTGTATAGTAACTGTTTAAGTATCTCCTTGACTTCCGTTAATATATCCTCCTTGGTTAATAAATATGGGTTCAAGGACCAATTATACCCTCGAAGCCTCTTAGTATTCATATTCTTGCTGTTTAAAGTTAGAGTTATCTTAGAATGGTCTGAGAGTTGCCTGACTTGATTAGAAACACTAGGGTCGGCTGAGATCAATACCTCTGAAATTAAAAAAAAGTCAATTCTCGACCACATTTTATGGCAGGTTGAGTAAAAAGTAAAATTCTCTGCTTTTCCTTGTAAGTTTATGTGTTTAAAAGGGTCATACAGTTTGAAATCAATTTTCAATTCCTTCAATTATTAAAAGCTTTAGAAGCACCCAACTTGTCTAATTTAGGATCATGATAAGAGTTCCAGTCACCTCCCATCACTATATAGCAATTATTATATGACTGTAAAATGGAATAAATTGAAGTTATAAAATGATGCTGATTAACATTAGGGGCATATACACACATGAGTACTATAGGTTTATCATAACAGTTGGATGTGAGAAGCACCAAACACCATCTGCCCTCCTGATCCATTTTCACCTCCAAAATTTCTCCCTGAAAGTGATTCTTAATTATAATTGCCACCCCTGCACTATTCGTTGTTCCTTCTGCTGTCACAATCTTCCTAACCCATTTCTTATCTTTCACTGTCTCCCACTGGTCATTAGTCATATGCGTTTCTTGTAGTAAGATACAACCTGCTGATGATTTAAGAAAGAAATGAAAAAACAGCTTTCTTTTTTTCATGTTCTGGAGTCCTTTAACATTCCAAGATTCTATTATCCACATTTAAAGGTTCTTAGAAATGTACATCGATATCTAATATTTTTTAAGCAACCTTAGACTAACATAAGTTGGCATATCATAAATTATTTGGAAGCGAAACTGCCATCCCATCCCTACCCAGTGCCTAACCACTATTCCTCTGGACCAGGATGAACATAGGTTTTTCACATTACTATAAACCCTCTGAGTAGCTAACCTACTAATTTTATTATTTAACAATAAAACCCCATGCAAAAAATCTACAACAACTACTTCTACATCTACAAAGCCTAATTCTGACATTCCCTACTAAACACTACTCATGAGTATCTACAGCTCTGGACATATTTTGATAAACAAATAAACTAATTGTACCGTGAAATTCTAATGTACTTCACTTCACTCAAACTTTATATTCAGCAATAGCATACAACATTTTGATGTCTTATTCAATACAGTATTAAATATTAGTTGACATATAAAGCACACAGTTATTTAACATTTCCCAACATCCTGCATCTACTTTTGATTAAATGATCTAACTACTTTGATCTGCTTTATTCCTCCCATACAAACTTACATAATAACATGTTAATATTTGAAAACCAATGCAGTTAAAAATAAAACTATAATGGCACTTTCACTTGTGGTAACCATATGTATGAGAGAAAGGAACAAAAATGTTAAAAAAACGAAAAGAGAGCACAGCAGAAAGGAGAAGAAAGAGGAAAAGTGCCTTAATCTACACATTTAGAAACATCTTCTTTTATGTTCTTTTATTGTTATCAGCACATTGTTTTATTCTATTACTCTAAACATATTTATACCATTTTTCAGTTGCAAATGATACAACCTATCTAAGAGGAAAAAAAGATAGAGATAAAAGAAAAGGGAGACACAAAGAGAAGAAAAAATAAAAAAATAAAACCCACAGTACCTTATTCTGCCACTATACATTACAATCTCCTTCTCTAATACTCAATGCATTTACACAACGTTTACCTGTATCACTCTGACTTCACCCAAAATCTTACAGTCCTTTTCCCTATAATTAAGTCCAAAAGGCTTCGTTTTGCCTCTCCAGCAGATCTTATTTCTTCCCAGCTGTTAAAACTATTGGGGCAGTCTTAATCCTTTCCATCGCGCTCGCAACGGGGGACCCAATTCTTGAACGGACCTCCTGGCTGCACACCACTGAAAACGGTCCCTCTGCTTTTTCCAATACACTTCCTGTTGCCTCGTGGGTTACTAGCGCTCGCTGCAGCCATAAAACTTCATGGGAACTTCGTGTTCAAACTGGAACTACGAGATAAAAAGATAAGAAGATGATTTTCCAGGCCTGCTGCAAAAAACAGAACAGACAAAGGATTTTAAAACCTCAGATCGTCGTAAATGAAGAATCCCATTCTCGCTGGTGTTGAAGAAAGCCTAGATGGACTGTTCACATTTCCGAAGATGGCAGAGCCTTGAAAAGCTTCAAAAAAGTAGGTCTTGCTTCTTTTTTTTGTGCTTACAGAGTATTTAATGCCATCCACAGTAAAAATTAAGATATTGGGATATTTCATTTGGAATCTAATATTTTTGTCAATCAGAAACTTACAGTATGGAGCCAGCATTTGTCTAGATTGTCTTATTTGTGTTGGTAAATCCTGTGCTATGGAAATTTTATTGTTTTGCCACATTATAGATCCACCAGATTTTTTAATGGTTAACAGTATTTTGCTCACGTCTTGATAGTTCAATATTTTAACATAAACAGGTCTGGGTATATTTGAAGCTTGAGAGTCTCTGTATGCTCTATGCGCCCTTTCTATGACAATCTGTTTAATCCCCTCAGAGTCCTTGAGCAGTGTTTCGAATATTTGTGTAATGGAAGTGATCAGATCATTATATAATGAATAGATTCTGGGATCCCTCTGATGATTATATTGTTACGTCTGGATCTTGCTTCCAAGTCCAGAATTTTGTTTTGCATCGTTTGAATGTCTGCCCCATGAGACTCTGTTCTTTTAGTGAGCATTATTATGTTGTCTTCATTTGCAGCTATTCTAGTTTCTGCTTTTTCTATTCTTTCCAGAATCCGGTTACATGTGTCACTAAATGTAAGCGTTTGAGATGTTAAATCTTTTAAGGCTTCCTGTATAGGTAACAATGCTGATTTGATTTCTTCCATTGTGACCTGTTGATCAGGTTTGGTCGTTACCCCTGTTTTTGCAGTCTCTTGCTGTTTAATTATTTTCTGTCTCTTGAATATAGATTCTTTCTCTGGCGATTGCAAAGCTGACAGCTTAGTTTTGGTAGTTGTAGTTTCCATATTTTAGTCCTCTTTTGACAATTCAAAACTCTGCAAATAGATTTATTTCCCAAGGAAAAGATTCAAAAGTGAGATAGCTCAGTTCTTTGTTCGGTGCTCTGTTCAGAGTCAACCTGACAATCAGATCCAATCCTGCTATCACCAAGTATTTTTTTTCAATTTTTCTTTCTCAGAAACAAAAATGACTTCTGGTAGATTAGTAAATGCTGCCAATTAGTATGATTAGTCCAAGTATAACTCCACAGGGTTGATTTTTTTCTCAGGTATTTGAAGAGCTGAAGTACTGCAGTGCTTATAGAATGGCATCCATCTTTGAATCCCCATGTTAACAGCTTCCTACCTCAAAGGTGTAGTTCAGGAAAGGAAAACTAAATGGAAAGGTCAAAGGTGGGATCAAAGGTACTACACACAAAAGGCACAGCAGAAATGAAGCTCGTTCACTCAGTGCCCTGGGCCAGGACTATGAACCAATACCCCAGCCCACCACTTTTCAAGTGAAGGAAAAAAAGCACTTCTCTGAAAAGCCAATCTCTACATTGTAAGTGATCAGCTTATTACAGTTAGATCTATGCACCCCCCTCCCCCCAGCTCTTCCTTTGAAGAGAGGAGCAAAAAAAATAAGGATGTTCCTTCTACTGGCACACCAACCAGGTGGCCAGATGGATGACATGCCCCCTTCTTCCCAAGCTAGTCAGGTTTCTGTGCCCTGCCCCCAACTGTCCTTTAAAATATTTTATTAAAAATGTATTTAAAAAATCTTTAAAACTGTAGCAGACATTTGTTACAGTTTATACACTTTATAAAGTGCTATGACTGTCATGTTTAAGTTAAAAATATATATATTTTTAATTTGTAGCAAACTGCTTGCTACAAATGTAGCAAATAGCTGCTACAGTTTATACCCTGCCAGCACAGAGTGCTACAGTGTTCAGATTTTAGTTAAAAATTGAATACAATATAGCAAGCAGTTGCTACAGTTTAAACCACACATGCAGAGTTCTACAGCACTCAAGTCTGACTACAAATGCAATACCAGCTGTTAGAAGCCGTTATTGCATTACTGAGAAATTGGGATCTGCTGATTGTGCTCTCCCAACAATTTTTGCCAGGGGCAGTTGCCCTTCTCACTGCACCCTAGCTATGCTACTGTAGCACAGAGTCTCATGGGTAATATGTGACTGAATAATGCCAAAGAAGAAGAAAAGTAAGGTGTATAAAACAGTTGTGTGACCAGTAATTCTATACATCACAGAAGCAAAACTAGGTCCACTTGCAAAGAAGGTCAAGAAGAAAACATTATAGTGGTTCAGTCAATGTGCAAGAAAACAGAACATGATTTGGTGAGAAAGATTTGGAAGACACAGGAGAAAGGAAAGAGAAAATAAAGATGACCAGCAAAGAGATGGATGGATTGTGCAAGAGAAAACCTGTTACAGTGGGGCATGACTGTCAAAGAGGATAGAAGTGTGGCACTTTATCAAGACAGATGATCACAGGGGAAAATGGGAAAGGGGGTTGAGGATGCTAATGATTGAACAGGCAAAATATACACTTTTTGACTGGCTAGCGTCATATATATATATATATATATATATATATATATATATATATATATATATATATATTAATATATATAGTTATACATACACATGTATATATATATATAAATATATATATATATATATATATATATATATATATATATACACACATACATATACATCTATATATATATATATATATATATATATATATATATATATATATATATATATATATATATATATATATATATATATATATATATATATATATATATATATATATATATATATATATATATATATATATATATATATATATATATATATATATATATATATATATATATATATATATATCCAGAGCTTATCTTAACAACCTTGTATTGGTTTATTATTGACTGTGCAGTAGTCTGTTAAGAGAAGTTTTTATCTGAATTTATATTTTATTTTTACACTGTTTTTCACTGTTTGTAGAAAGGAAGGGATAGCTTGTACACAAGATTTACTTTGATTTATATTTTGTTATTTTACTTCTAAATTTCACTGTTAGTTGTTAGAAAAGGATGGGTTATAGACAGTCAAACTCTAGCGATCCTAAGGGACCTAGTCAGATATAGATTCACACAGACTGCAGAGAGGAAATTATGACTGCAAACGATAGTGAACAGAAGCCACTGCGCATTCGTGTGTGATGTGAAGGAATTCCCACTTTTGTGTGACTTTCACAACTTGTACAGTAAGAGCAACAACTTTACTGTTCTTAATTTAGTTGTATATTGTTTGTGTGATTTTTTTCTCCTAGAAATTGATTTAAGTTCTCTTTGTATTTTATAGTAACTGATTTTGATTAATATTTTCTTTTTGAAATTTGTATTAATTTGCAGCTGAATATGTATTCTATAAATGGGTATGCCACTGATTTGCTAAAGCATGAATATCTTGTACAGTGTGGTAGATGCTACATATATTTAAAGGTAACACCTGATAACATTGGTGATCTGTGTTCCTCGTGTCAGAAGTTGGATGATTTGCTTTGCATTATTACTAGTAAATCTAGACTTTTTGATGACAATTGCACTTGTACAACTGGCACGGCTTGGAGAACTGCTGTTACATATTTTTAATGACTGGACTGGTGAGATAATGTTAGGCAAAGAGCAAATAGAACACATTTAGGAAAGGAGGTGTCTATTGTCTGTACAGATCACTCAACCCCTCCAAAACAAGATAATGCCCCTGATAGCTTTGGAATTCTGGATACACGTATTCAGCAGTCTGAGGATTCAGAGCGTACAGAAGGAAATAAAAAAGGAAAGAAAGGTAGACATTCGCAATTAACAAGGAAGAAAACGAAACAACGTCTGTAAAGCATGTAAAAATAGACAGCTTTTTGTTACGGAACAGACAGATTGCAGGGAATGATAATATTTTTTCAAGCAAAAACCTTCAGTTTACAGAAAAAAGCATAATTTGTCTAAAAGAAAGAGACGAAAAAGAGGTAAGGGGTAGGTGAAAAGGAAGAAATTAAAATTGAATGTAGAAGGGCTGAAGAACATTACTGTAAGAAAAAAAGATGAGAAATATAGACATTGAAATAGATGTGGATGTTCAAAGCCAGCTGGATAAGAATTGCATGCTTGAAAATATAATAAGCATGAACACAGTGGGATTAATAGGACTGATGGTGATGAAGACCATTCCTTTGTAACATTGTAACAATAGATAGAGCTGATAGTATTCAATTAGAAGCTGAAGATTCTTCAAAATTATTATAGTTATCGGAGATTCAGTTATTAGAGGAAGTGATACTTACATTTGCAGATAAGATAACGAACACTTAATAATGTTATGCTTGCCAGGAGTAAACATATAAGATGTGAGACAAGCCTTGGAATCTCTTTATGTAAAGAAGCAGAGATCTGTTCTTATTCATGTCAATACAAACAATCTCATCCACAAGGACTCTTTAACTGTTAGTAGGGAACTTACATCCCTTTTGATAGCAAAGCTTGTACAGGTGTTAGATTGTATTTTTCACAAATATATATAAAGGAGAGTCATGTTACTGTTAATGAAAAGATTTTCTGGGTAAATACCTACATGAATAAAAATGCCCTGTTTTAAAAATAGAAATGTGTAGAGCATCCAAGTCTAATATCGGGCACATGTGTTTAGACAGAATGGTGTGTACATGTACATGTACATGTCAAGATCATGGAAGACAATTTATGCAGCAGATATTTGACAAACATAAGGCAGGGTTATTGTCAGGTTGAAAATTTAACAGTTTACAGATAGCAGCATTTGATGTATCTTCGATGGTTGTTAATGCTAAGAATATTAATAATAAAATATTTTTATTGGAAAATGTGCTATGTTCCCACAGGGTTGATGTTGTTATTGTTTGTGAAACATGGTTTAAGAACAATAACTAGAAACCAGTTTTATCAGGGTGTAAATGTTTTTACTATAACAGACATTCTAACAAAAAATCAGCTGGAGGTGTTATGATAGGGATTAAATTAAAGATAGTTATGAGATCTGTGATTATTACATGCTCAGTTATAACACCAATACTATAGACTGTATAACTGTGACAATAAAGACAACCCTGGAACATATAACAATTGTTGGAGTGTATAGACCACCAAAGTCAAGTGCAGATGACCTAGAGGACTTCATACATTTCTTACATGAAACACAGGAGGGAAGAATAATAGTGCTGGGGACTTAACTTTATCAGGAACAGACTGGGATAATATTGATTCAATGAAATTAGTAAGGAAATTATTTGCAATGTATGTTCAAGAAGAATTCCTTTAGATTGCAAAAAAAAAACACGTACCAAGGAATGGAAGATTAATAACAGATTATATGGACATAAAACAGTCACATTGTAAAACTAATTGGAGTGATTCATTTAGTGGAAAAACTATAGAAGGAATGTGGAAAGTTTTGAAACACAAATTGTTTGAATGCAAAAAAAAAAAAGATGTCTAACATCAGGATATAGGTATAGAACATCAGAAGGATATTTTTTCATAAGAATGAGGTAATTAATTAAGGTGAGAAACAAAAAATATAAAAAAATTAAAACAGATTGAACCACAACTTTGAAAACCAAAATAAACAAGCTGGATGGACAGATTAAGCATAGTGTGAGACAAGCTCAAGAAAATTTTGAAGAAAATGTATATAAAGATATTGAGCATAATAGGAAACCATTGTATAGACATATAAGATGTGTAAGGAGTAAAGATATACAAATTACTAAACTATGTATAGATTCTAAAATTTATTCTCAGACACAACAGATTATAGATATATATTTACAAAATCTTATGCAAAACAGTTTGGCTCCACAAAGAGGGTGATACATTGTCCAAGTGGCAACCTGGTAATCTCAGATACTGAAATCAAATTAGATTATATTGAAAAAAGAACTGTGCAGACTGGATCCCAACAAGGCAGAGAGAGGAGATGGAATTACTAATAATGACCTGAGAACTCTTCAGTAAGAATTTACAGTACCATTATATCTATTATTCACTAGGTCATTTAAGTATGGGTTAGATTCCTCAAGATTGGAAACATGCACTTATTAAACCTGGATTTAAGGGAAGGAGAATAGTACAAACCCAGAGTCATATAGACTATTACATCTACTTTCATGTTGTGGAAAAATAAAGGAGACAGTAATATTAGATAAGATATTGTCAGAGCGGGAAAAGTTGGACTTGAAACCATGTATCTGCATGCATACATTGAAAATTAGCTCTATTACCACCTGTAACATGGTGTTCCATAACAATATAATAACAGCTATGAATGAAAAGTTGTGCTGTGATCTAATTTATATAGTTTTAACTTGAGCATTTGACAGGGTCATATGCAACATACTGATCAATAAATTAGAACAACTAGGTACTGATGTACTTGGGATAAGATAGCTGCATGGCTTACAAATAAGACATGACAAGTATCATACAGCAATTGGACAGGTGAAATTCTTGGTTACAGCCAACGTGTCCCACATGGTTCTGTTCTAGGCCCATACTTATTGAGATTGTATTTTTCAGCTTTATCTTTTTCATCTCAGATGTTCTATAGTCTGTATGCAGATGACTTGAAATTGGGTAAACTGATCTACATGTGCTACATGGACATGTCTGCAAAAGAACTTGGCTAAATTGACCATTTAGGCACAGAACAATCATATGCTGTTAAATACATAAAAAAACTTAGCATATGAGATTTGGAAGACATAAATTGAAAGGTGGATATTTAATATAGCATACAGTGACTGAAACTGTAGATTTATTTAAATATCTGGATATATGGGTATATCTAGGTTTGAGTTTTTGTAATCATATCAGTCAATTGGTTAATGATATTTATAGAACTCTAAATTGTGTAAAAAGATTTTTAAAGTGTAGGAAATCAGAAATGATGAAGTCATTATATGTTAGTTACATTAGAACCAAACCAAACTAAAGTATGAAGTAACAATACAGAAACCTTACAAGAAAACAACCATGAGTAAACTGGAATACATGGCAAGGGCATACATGGATATGAAAATTTAAGTTATGACGAAATACTAAAATGTCTGAACTGTACAGTGTCTCATATACACATATTTATGAGGAGACTTTATTCAGGTATATAGGACATTTAGAGACTGCTACCTCTGGGAATGTGTGGGGTTATCACAAAGTAGTCGAGAATCATCAGACAATCAGTGTCGAAGATACTGTAGGAATGAGAAGTGTACTAATTGGTTCTCTGAGAGAGCGATGATGTATGGAATAGATTACCAAATTACATTAAAGCACTAGTTTAGATATTTTCAAGAAGAGCCTGAAAACTTATTATAGGAGCAACTGTTTTGGGAAATCATTGGGCTGGAAGGGCATTAATGTCAGTGGTTGAAATATTTGTATGTATTAATGTAATTAATGTATGTATGTATGAGTGTATAATATATATATATGCACACACACACACACACTCACACACATATATAGTGATGTTCTTCGTCTCCCATTGCTGCAGTCCTTACATATGGGTACTCCGCTGTCCACAATCGGCCCGAATACCAAAGGGCTAGAACCGGCATCGGTCATCGGCGCCCGAGACTGACGTCAGTACGTGCCAGTACAAATGCGCATGACCGACGCCATAACCTCAGTCTTTCTTGCCGCGTGGTCCTAAGCAGAAGCAGCATTTGCAAGTGCCGTTCGGCGTTCTGGAATTGTTGGTTTTCGAGTTTCAGACCGGAGACCAAGTTGGGCTAAGTACCCCGTTGGGGACACTTTTGTCTTTTTCTTGCCTCAGTATTGACGGATGTCAGAAATAGTTAATAACTGTATTTCTTGTGGGAAACAGATTTCTCATAGGGATTACCATTCACTCTGTATTCCTTGTTTGGGGCCTGAGCACGACGTTGTTGGGTGTCGCTTTTGTGCTACTTTTAACAAGCGTACTATTAAACGTTGGTTGGACTGTGCTAGGCTGGTGTTTGGTAAATGTTGTAATTACAACATGCCGTCAGATTCGCCGATGCCTGGTTCTTCTAAAAAATGCAAAGAGAAGTCTTTGCGGTCCAAACAGGATGAGTCGTCCACTCCGGACGCCGGTTCTGGAGAACCACTGACTACTTCAGCGGCTCCTTCTGAAAGTTTACCTGAGTCTCAAGGGGAGCCTTTGTTACTACAGGAAGTGGCTTCTCCTGTGTTAGGCCAGGCTGAGGGTGCTTCTCTGATGTCAGTGGTCCCCTCCCCTCATAGGGTAGTTAGGCCTCCTCCTTCTCAAAGCAAAGCCCATTCTAAGTCTGAGTCTGCCCCTGCTGGTGCTAGTCCCCAGGGTCCAGCTCCTAGGAAGCACATGTTAAAGATGGCTGAAGATTTGATTACTTTAATTAGGGTTCTATGCCCCCTGCGAAGAGGCCCAGGGTAGAGACAGAGTTGGAGGGTTTGGTTCAGTCTTCCAATGAGTCAGATTCCTCTGTAGAAGAACTTCAGGATTTCCCTCCCTATTCTGATTCGGAGGCTGAGGACACTACTCCCTCTGCATCCCTCCAGAAGATTTTTCTTTCTCTGAGACTTTGCATTCCATGAGGGAACATTTCAAATGGGAGGGCCAGGATTATTCTGATTCTCGAAAAAGGCTAAGAGAATTCTTGTTTTTGCCTCAGCATAGGCCCTTGGCTATTCCCCCTGTACTGGATGTTGTTCAGGATGTATTTTCTGAGGCTGCCCTTAACCCAGATTCTCTGCCTCCTGCCCCGGTTAAACCAGATAGATACTACAGGGTTCTGGAAGCTCACAAGTACTTATATAAGAGTCCTAGGGCTGATCCAGAAACTATTACTCCAGGCCCCAAAGGTGTTAGGGCTTCTGTGGTTAGGAATCCAGTTCCTCTGGACAAGGATGCTAGGGCCCTGGATAGGTGGGGTAAAAACTGTATACCTCTTCTACTTTGGCTATGAGAGCTTTAAATTGTCAGTTTCATATGCTCAGGTATCAAAATTATTTGCTGGGCCAATTGAAATGTAAAGTAGATGCTTTAGCTGAAGGTATTGAATGTAAGGAGCTTCAGGATTTAGTGCATGCTTCAGACCAAGTTGGTAAGCATTCTTTGCAGTGTGGTTTTGATGCTTTACAGGCTTCTTCCAGGGTGGCTGCTACTAGTTCAGTTGTTCGCAGGCATGCCTGGCTTAAAGATCAGACCTTGTCGGAGCATGTTAAGGCTTGAATTATGGATGCTCCTCTGCAATCTGATGTTCTTTTTGGCCCTCCAGTAGAATCAGTTTTGAAAAAATGGAGGAAAAAGCTAAGTCTATGCAGACGGTTAAGGACTTTTTACAGGTTCAGCCCCTAAGTTCAGTAGGAATTGGCCTGCTAAGGGATGGTCTTTCCCTCTTCGGATTATCAACCTAGGGGCAGGTCGAGGCGAGGTAGAGGTAGGGCTTCCTCTCAGGGCCCTGTTACTTCTAGGTCTTTGAGTTCTTCTACCCCTTCTGCTGGGGAGGGCAGGGGTCAGTCCTTTCGAAACAGACCCAATGACCTTTGTCTTCAGCTGCCGGACTCTGCCTTGCTGGCAGCTCCTCTAGGAGGAAAACTGGGACTTTTCAAAAGGAATTGGCATTTGGTTACCCAAGACAAATGGGTATTGGACATAATAAATCGAGGCTACAAATTTTATTTTCACACATTCCCTCCTTTCAAAGGTATGCCGGATGTGCCTCATCAGCAAAGACTGGAAGCACAGGCACAACTTTCTTCTCTGCTTCAGTTGGGAGCAATACAGGAAGTACCTTCTGCAGAAAGAGGCACAGGGTTTTATTCCCGTCTTTTCTTAGTGCCAAAGAAAGGAAATACTTGGAGGCCAATTCTGGATTTGTCCATTCTAAACACCTTTCTGGAAATTCCAAAATTCAAGATGTTAACACTGCAACAGCTGTTACCTATGCTGGGCAAAGATCACTGGATGGTGACTCTGGATCTCAAAGAGGCCTATCTTCACATTCCTATCAGGCCCAGTTGCAGAAAATTCCTGAGATTTCAGAATGGGAATTTCCATTATCAGTTCTCTGCATTGCCCTTTGGCTTGTCTACTGCGCCCAGGGTATTCACAAAAGTCCTGGCTCCAGTAATAGCTTTTCTCAGACTAACAGGAATTCAAATTTATCCTTATCTGGACGACTGTTTGATTCTGGCTCAAGGCAAGCACGAACTTCTTCAACATCTGCAGTATGTAATGACAGTTTTGAGTTGCCTAGGGTATTCTGTGAACGAAATAAAGTCCAGTCTAGTACCCTCACAAGAGATGTGTTTTCTGGGTGTAAGACTGAATACAGCTGCTCAGATGGCATTTCTTACCCCGGACAAACAAAGAAATCTTCACCTATACTTCCAACAGCTATCTGTAATGTCCAGGCTGACTGCAAGGACAGTCCTTCAAGCCTTGGGGTTCATGGCATCTTGCATTCTAGTACTTCCCAATGCCAAACTGCATATGAGGAAGCTACAATGGTATCTCAAAAGCGTTTGGACTCAACACAGCCATGATTTGGACACTGTCATTCGGATTCTACCTTGCATTCAGAAAGAATTTCTGTGGTGGGCTCAGGAATGTCACCTAAACAAGGGGCTCTCTGTGACCCAACCAGAGGCAAGTCAGATATTGACGACAGATGCCTCGGAGTCAGCCTGGGGAGCTCATTTCAGAGGAAAATGGATTCAAGACCTTTGGCCCCCAGAGCTACTTCACTTGCATATCAACATGAAAGAGATGATGGCAGTTCAATTTGCTTTGGAAGGATTCAAGAGCCTACTTCAACCAGGACTGGTGTTGATTCGAACAGACAACACAACTGTCATGTGGTACATCAACAAGCAGGGGGGAACTCATTCTTACCCTCTTTGCAGGCAAGCAATGCTGTTATGGGAAACTGCTTTGAATCTGCACATCACTCTTCAAGCACAGTTTCTGCCAGGAGCACAAAATTCATTAGCAGATGTTCTGAGCAGACAGATTGTGGATCCTCACGAATGGAAATTGGACCCTCAGGTATTTCTTCAGTTGACCAGGGCTTGGGGAACTCCAGGCATAGATCTGTTCGCTTCTCCTCTGAATTTCCAACTGCCACTGTTTTGCACAAGGCTGTTTCATCCAAAAGCCTGGAAAATAGATGCACTATCCTTCAGTTGGAGCAACCTTCACGTGTATGCTTTTCCTCCTTTGCCTCTTCTTCCAAAGGTGCTGTTGAAAGTCAGGAGGGACAAACCTTGCATGATCCTTATAGCACCGGATTGGCCTTGTCAGCATTGGTACCCTCTGTTGAGGAGCTTAATTCATGGAACACCTTGGCCATTACCACAGATTCCTCACTTATTGTCTCAGGAAAACAATAATTTTCTCAATGTCAGGGTGCAATCCCTACACCTGACAGCCTGGCGCATTCTGTTTTAGAGAAGGAGGGCCTTCAGCTCCCTCAACAAGTTTTGGATGTTATTTTGGAAGCCAGGCGTCCTAGTACTCGAAAAGTTTATGCTGATAAATGGAAGAGATTTTTTCTTTGGAGTTCAGCTAAAGGCTTTGATGTCAAATTGCCTAATTTGAGTTGTACATTGCAATATTTGACTATTTTATTGGACAAGGGTTTGTCCTTCTCTTCTGTAAAGTGCATGCTGCAGCTATTTCTGCTCACTATGATTGTGACCCTCCTTTATTTTCACATCCATTGGTTAAACAGTTTCTTAGAGGGGCAAAGAATATAAGACCCCCGCGGAGGGCTCCTACTCCTACCTGGGATCTTAATTTTGTTTTGGAAAAGCTGACTCTGCCTCCTTTTGAACCTGCAGCTACAGCTGAATTGAAGTTGTTGTCTTGGAAGACTGCTTTTTTATTGGCTGTTACTTCTGCTAGAAGGGTATCTGAATTACAGGCCCTCATGGCAGTGGAACCTTTTCTGATTTTTCACAAGGACAGAGTTTCCTTACATACTAATCCTACTTTTCTGCCTAAAGTGATTTCTAATGTGGCATTGAACCAATCTATACATTTGCCTACTTTTTATGCTGACCCCCAAAATGAAGGGGAAACAGTTTTACATTCTTTGGATGTACATAGGCAGTTAAGGTATTATTTGTTCAGAACCAAAGAGTTCAGAAGATCTCAACAATTATTTGTTTCATTTGCTTTGACTTCACGAGGGAAGGCTGTCTCGAAACAAACTATTTCCAAGTGGATTGGCCATTGTATTGCTTTTTGTTACTCTCATCATGGAAAGGAGGTTCCAGTTGGGATCAGGCCTCATTCTACTAGGGCTATGGCCACCTCTACTGCTTTTTTGAGAGGGGTAGCTACTAAAGACATTCTAGAGGCAGCTACTTGGAGTTCTGTACATACCTTTACAAAGCATTATCATTTACCTCTTTATTCTAGGTCTAGGGCTGGGTTTGCCACTGCAATCTTACAGGGCATGTTAGCAGCCCCTAATGCTATTCAGTTGCCAGCCTCCCTTTTTTCCGTTGCTCTGGGACTCTACCCATATGTAAGGACTGCAGCAATGGGAGACAAAGAACATAGTACAGTTTTGTACCTACCATAAATGTAGATGTTCGAGGATCTCCATTGCTGCAGTCCAATTTTCCCTCCCTCCTTCCCCCCTTTTCTTTTTAGGTTGGGGTTTGGGTGGTGTTTTTTGCATTCTGATGTCTGAGGCAAAAAAGACTGAGGTTATGGCGTCGGTCATGCGCATTTGTACTGGCACGTACTGACGTCAGTCTCGGGCGCCGATGACCGACGCCGGTTCTAGCCCTTTGGTATTCGGGCCGATTGTGGACAGTGGAGTACCCATATGTAAGGACTGCAGCAATGGAGATCCTCGAACATCTACATTTATGGTAGGTACAAAACTGTACTTTTCTTGTTGTCAGATTGTGGCTGCATTAAAATATGGATGAAGTTATGGGTGAGTGGCAGTATACATGTTCAGTTGACATTTAAGGACATTGAAGTAACAACTGTAATGTTGGGGAACTGAGCAGAGACTGTGATTTTTTTATTTAGTTCTGTTTGGACAGGCTGTGAACAATATGAGAGAAGGTGTGGCTGATTATTTGGAAGAAACAGTGAGGAAGTTACTGATGGTGATTACTAAATTGAAACTGTTTGCTCATGTTTCTAGGAAGATGAAAAAAGGTCCTGATTAGCAGCTTGTGATATGTCTGTTAACACTGTTAAAGCTGTATTAGTCATAGAGGAATATCTAGTGATTTTATACTATAACATAATAATATCACACAAAGTTAGATGAGTGATGTGACGTCTTAAGAGTGTGGTGGTATTTCTGGAGATTATTGAAGTGGACATTGTGTATTTTCAAAGTAAGGAACATAGAGGGGAAATCAAGATGAGGTATAATTTTTGGTAGGTGGCAGCGAAATATTAAATGCAGACAAATGGTGAGTACTTGGAAAGGAACAGTTAATTCTTCCTGTTTTTTGTGTGTGTGTGTTTGTATGTGGTGCGTGTGTGCGTGTGTGCGTGTGTGCGTGTGTGTGTGTGTGTGTGTGTGTGTGTGTGTGTGTGTGTGTGTGTGTGTGTGTACATGCATATGCATGTGTGTGTCTTTCTGTGTATTTTAATGGAGAGTCTGATTGCCAAAGCCTTACCTGCTAATGGGCAGAGGTGTAGGGCCATACCTAGAGAAGTACAGATGGATGGATGGCTGGATAGATGGATCGATGATGGAATGATGATTCATAGGTTCATAGGTTCACAGGTAGGTACTAGGCTATTGGCCCTAGGGCCTATATAAGCCTAGCCAAAAAGGTATCCTGGCTTTTGCCACCCAAGAAAATTATTTTCCTGTGCCCCTGTCAAGCAGAGCCACAGAAGTGATCCCTGGGGTGAATTTCTTATTTCCCATCCAATCATCAAGATTTTTCTTGAAGAGTGTTAATGAAGAGCTCTGTTTGACATAGAAAGGTAGTCTGTTCCAGAGTATGGGAAGTCTCTGGGACAGGAATCTATCTCTCCAGCATGTTCTGTTTATTGTGGTGACAAGGTTTAGGTCCCTAGAGAGTGTAGCTCAGTGGTACTGGGATTTCTTTAAGTGGAGCATGTCCAACAGCTCTGGGTTTGACATAGCTTTGTATGTTAGGCAGAGATCGCCTCTGAGTAGGCGATATGTGACGGAGTAAAGCTGGAGTTTTTTTAGACGGTCTGCATAGGGCATCTGTTTGAGGCCAGTAATCCTCTTTGTGAGGTATTTCTGTGGCCTTTCCAGTTGTTGTGGATGTCTTGTGAGGTACATACCGAAAGGGGCGTTGTACTCTATAATGGGTCTAATGAGTGATGAGTAGAGGGGAACAATGACCTCTTTTTTTTCTGGATGAGAAACCTTTTGTGATGAGGTGTGGCACGTAGAAGGATTTCCTGACCACTGTGGTGATGTGATTATCAAAGAAGAGATGACTGTCCACCTGTGTCCCAAGGTCTCTTATCACACTTTCGGTGTTAAGTAGACTACCATATATGTGGTAGTTCATGGGTACAGAGTTTTTACCAAAGGGGATGACAATGCACTTTTTGGCATTGTGCTTTATGCCATGGCTTTGACACCAGGCATCTGTCTCAGTGAAGCCCTTTTGTAGGATATCCACATTGTTAGGAGTTTGGATTATGGTTTCTAGTTTGCAGTCATCTGCATACTTCATCAGCCAATGACCTTCTGTGTTAGCCTGTACTTCAGGGAAGTAGATACCAAACAGGAGAGGACCCAGGACTGAACCCTGTGGTATTTCACTTGTCACTGGTCTGAAGTCGGATTTGGAGTCTGCTACTTTCACAATGTGGGTTCTGTCCATGAGCCAGTTGGCAACCCATCTTGTGACAGAGGTATTTATATCTACTTTAGTGAGTTTATCTATAATTCCAGAGTGGGGGATGGTGTAGAAAGCCTTGGCAAGATCTTGATAGGCTGTGTAAACCACCTTACCCTCATCTATGGCTTTGGTGACTGCTTCAAAGAAGTCTATCAGGTTTAGGAGACACGATCTGTCTTTTACAAACCTGAACTAGATGGGGTCCAGAGTTTGGAGATTACCAATGTCTTTGTTTATGAGTTCCATGATGATACGTTCCATAGCCTTGCAGACCAGGCTCGTCAGGCTAATGTGGCAGTAGTTCCTGGGGTCCATTGCAGCTCCCTCTTTGTGGAGTGGGATAACCATCATGGTGTGCCATTCAGTGGGCACAAAGCCTGAGATGAGGCTGTGATTGAGTATGGTACTTAGGTGGGGTGCCAGTTTGTTCTGCAGTTCATGTAAAATGCAGCCTGGGATATTGTCAGATCCCATGGATGCTGTGTTCTTGGCTTTGGAAAGTGTGTTTTTTACCTGTGCAGCCATGATTACAGGAACTTTGCATTCTTCTAGTATAGAGATGGTCCCTCTAGGGGGTGAGAGGGGGGTAAAGTTAGCACTGAATCTATCTGCCAGGACGTTGGCAATATCAGTTGGTTCTGTATATTTAGTGCCATTGTGCTGTAACTCAGAGCAGATCTGAGTGTTACTATTGAGATTCTTGACATATCTATAGAATGCTTTGTGGTTGTCTTTAGAGTCAGTGGCAATTTTGTTTTAATAACTAGCTTTAGAGGTTTTTATGAGGGATCTCGACTTTTTACTGAGGCTGACCAGGGAGTTCCTCCAGTCATGAAATTTTACTCTTTTTTGCAACAGTTTCTTTCTTCTGTTGTAAGTTTGTTTATGACCGAGGACCACCAGATTGGCTTCCTTTTTTTGGAGGATAGAATCTTGGTTCTGTTAGGGATAGCATGATCCATGCACTCGTGTAAGTGCTTATAAAGTGCATTTGTGTAGGATTCAGCAGTCGTACCTCTATTGTCCGTCTGCATGGGTGTCATGAAGTTTGCCACTTCTGTCTTAAGAAGTGTGAAGTTGGCTTTGGAGAAGTTTTTTACGGTGGTTTCCCTAATGGGGGGGTGGGGGCGAGATGTGGATGTCTATGGTGATTAGCTTGCGGTCGGATCTGACCAATGAGGAATCGACCTCTGGTGTGTAACACCGGTTGCCCAGGTTGGTAATGACCAGGTCTAGGATATTGCTGCCCCTGCTGGGGGTGTGAATAAGTTAATCCAAGGCATTGGAATTTATGAATTCCAGAAAACATTGAGCACAAGTGTTGGTACATGAGTAGTTTTCCCAGTTAATGGTGGGGTAGTTGAATTGCCCATTATTAGGTTGTTGAGTTGTACCCTAATATTTTCTAGTGTATCAAGAAATGATGAGTGGGAATCCTGGGGCATGGTTGGGGGTCTGTAGCAAGCTACAATTTGGAATGCGGTCTTGCCCAGAGTTAGTTGCACTTGGATAATCTCAGATACATTATGCTGTGCAACTAGCCTAGAGGTGTGGATGGATGGATCTAGAGGTGTGGATGGATGGATGGATGGATGGATGGATGGATGGATGGATGGTGGATTGATGATGGCTGGATGGATGGATGGTGGAATGATGATGGATGGATGCATGGATGGATGGATGTCAGGATAGATGGATGGATGGTGGAATGATGATGGTTTGATGGATGGATGGATGGATGGATGGATGGATGGATGGATGGTGGAATGATGATGGATGGATGGATGGATGGATGGATGGATGGATGGATGGATGGATGGTGGAATGATGATGGATGGATGGATGAATGGATGGATGGATGGATGGATGGATGGATGGATGGTTGGATGATGGCTGGATAGATGGGTGGATGGGTTACCACAGCCCATACTCAAAGATGCATAGCTAGGGGAGCAACAACTACATAGAAACAGAAAAAGGTACATTTTCAAGTGTTTACTTATAGAAAAGTGAATAAGTCATAGAAGGGCTGAAGACAGACTGACAAATATTTCAATTCTTCATGGTTTTAAGGCATAATTGCTGAACCAAGTGAGACCCAGATAGAAGTTATTTTGGAAGTGAATTCACATCTTGATTCTAGCCAAGAAACTAATCCAAGCCCAGTAAAGTCCTAGAGATGATTTCCAGAGTGTATATGGAGACCTTTCCCACAGTCTGACCTTTTTGAAGGAGAGCACAATATGTCAAGTTTAAAACTGTTGAAAATGATACCCATAAACAGACATTACTGTAATATTAATAACTGATACAAATGTAAAATGTTATTGATTTATGGAATACAAATATCAACTTATAGTACATTTACAGTATGGAAATAATTATTAATAATAGCAAAACATACATGTTAACATTAAAACTTATCATGTAGGAGGCGTGGCTAAGATGCCGAGCTGATAGCAGCACTCTTCTGATGCTCTGCCTGTAAAAATTGTTTCTGACAGGATTTTTATGTTCTAACTTAAAAAAATTCAAAGTTTTTTCTCACAAGTTATATTTCTTGATAGTGTGGATTATTTGCAAAAAGAAATCTGAGTTTTCAAAAACTTTTATCAAGAAATCTCCTGTCAGAAAGTCTACAGCTTAGTACAACTAGATATAACTATGAGTCATACAAGAGCCTCTCCTCGAGACAATTTCATGAAAAAAGAACTTCATACAATAATTTTCAGCATACAGGATCTCTCTGTGAAAATGGATAACTTAGAAAAAATCATGGAGAATATGAAAAAGGAAAGTAAGAAACAAAAAGAAGAGTTAAAAGAAATTATTACCAACCATCCTGAACAAATAGCAGCCATAGAAGAAACTGCAAATGACAGATGGAAAATGACACTTAGATAGAATTCCTTCTAAAACAAAACAACCATTTACTAGAGGAAGTAGAGGATCTGGAGTCCAGATCAAGAAGGAACAATATTAGAATATATGGGGTACCTGAAAAAATGGAAGGAAGTAATGTGGTCCTGTTTTTAAATGAATGGCTGCCCAAAATATCAAACCTTCCTGAGTCCTTCTCATTTAGGATTGAAAGGGCTCACAGGTTTCAATCCAACACATTGTTCTCCAAGAATCCAGCTGCAGTGACATCTATAATAGTAAAGTTTTTATGTACACAGGACAAATACCTATTACTGAGAACAGCTTGGTTGGGAAATCCAATACAACTCAATGGGAAAAATATAAGGTTTGATAATGACTATACGTCCACTACAATAGCAAAAAGAAAATAATGTGTCCCTCTCATCAAAGGTTTGAAAGGGCTGATATAAAGGCTCGGATCTTATCCCCTGCAGGAATAAGGATTACCCTCTCTGATGGTCAGAAAATATTCAACAACCTTGAAAAAGCAACAGATTTTGTTAAAAATAAATAAACTGTTGGACAAAATAGAAGATATGGATATTTCACTTCCAGGTCTGAAAAGACAAGCTATCAATGGCAAACTATTTACAAATGACAAAACCAATAAAAAACTAAAAGGGAAATAAATCTACTAATTCTCACGTAATATTATTCATCAGACAGAATTTATCTAAATGTTATAAAAATAATTGAACAACCCCTAAGATAAAGGTAAAATCTTTTTCTTATATATATCATTTTTTTCCACTGGTAATTATAAAAATAGAAATTTATATGAACAGGTTGTTTAGCCTGCATATAGTTGCTTATTACTTGATTTGAACACACTCAGTGCTGTTGTTACACTGACAACATTTTATATATATATATATATATATATATATATATATATATATATATATATATCCATTGTGCCTTATGTAGATTAAAATCTATAAAGAAATAAAGTATATAATACCCTGGAGGCATAGTATCCACTTATACCTTCTATTTAATGGTGATACACACTGTGGGCTACATAAAAGGGGGGGGGGCAGTACAAATGCAGTCCTTAAAGTGCACACAAATTTGTTTTTATTATATTTTACTGAAAATAATGGCAGAATGTAGAGAAACTGGTGTTTTATGCTTACAACTGATTCAATATGTTTTAAACCATAGTGCTTTTGTAGTGTATTTATCAATATAGTGGGCACTGTTAGACTAGTTGTGGCAGGTGCTATTAATATAATAACTTCCATTTTACCATCAGCATGGTGGTTGTGCATGTTCAGTTCCCTTTTTTCTTATCCAGATACAAAAATCTTGATTATACTACCCTTGAGACATTTCTTACTGTCAGAATGTTCAAAAGCTTCACTTACTTAGAGTCTTGAATGCAATACAGCCTTTTTCTTGCACACAACGGCTCTCCTGTTGACTTACAGCATGATGGAAAGAACTATGTGACCTTTGAACTTTCATCATCACTGTGGGACATTATGCGATGGAAAGGACACTGGATTTCAATAGTTGGACTTCACAATGGACTGTACAAGCTTTTTTAAGCTTCAGAAATGCAAATCCACTCAAAATTGAGCAGGAAAAAGTACTGGAAATGTTTTTGTTTGCAAGATTACACAGTAAAGCATTTTGAATATGAAAATAACATTTAATTAACCTAATAGGTACAGAAAGTTGTATGTAATGCCTTTAATGTCTGGAACTGCCAGCGTAAACTGAAGCTGTTTAATAGAAGCAAAATGAAATAATGATGTGCTTTTGGTATATAAATTCACACTATGATGGGTAAAAAAGGAAAAAGAAAAGGATTCAAAGGCACTTTTGTGTTTAGAAGTATATATAAATATGCTAACTTTATGGATATGTGCAAATCTACTGATTCTAATCACAGAAGTTACACATATGTAAGCTCCTGAAGATTTATGTAATAACATAGACAGACCAAAACATATATATTTTTTTGTGTGGGTATACAATAGAAAGGAGATATGTTGTTGTTTGTCTTTCGGCTTTTCCCTGTAAAGGGTCATCACAGCGGAACTCCGGTCCGCTAATGATTGGCAGTAGAGTTTTTATGAAATGCCGAGATGCCAGCTTGACGCTCAACCTTTAACGAAGGCACACCCATTTGCGCACGCATGTCTTTAGAACGCTACCCAACCGTGTGGAGGAAATGCAGACTCCACACAGAAGGCACTCCCAAGCCCAGCCAAGAATCGAATGGGAGAACCTCTTCCTGTGAGGTAACAACGCTACTGCTGTACCACCGCGGCATCTAATAGAAAGGAGGTATAATAGGGGAAATTTGAAGAATCTCTTACTCAAGTGACTGGCAGGACATGATAAGGTTCAGAATTATTAGAGGCACCTCCCTCTTGCTCTTCACGATTCCTATACAATGTTATAAAGTACTCGGCAAAAGTTGATATGAAAAGTTTTGGTAATTATATAATTCTCACTGTATTCATTTGAAATTTGTGTTAAATACTAGCTAAGTTAAAGCTAGGAGGTCACTATATTTATTATATTCTATTGCAAAGTCTAAGTCTCAATTACAAAATATGGAGGGTTTGATACAAGTGTGCTATTGAGTCAGATATGATCTGCAATGGAATATAAGCATAAATTCCTTTGCTTATTTTTTTCAGTAATGAGTAACAAATGCTCTACTTGTTGTGTCTTTCAGCTTTTCCCGGTTAGGGGTCGCCACAGCAGAACTCCGGTCCGCTAATGACTGGCAGTAGATTTTTATGTGCCGAGTTGCTGGCCCTAACGCACAACCTTCAACAAAGGTACACCCATTCACTCATGTCTCCACACAGAAGATGCTCTAGCTGAGAATCAAACAGGACAACATCTTACTATGAGGTGACAATGCTACCGCAGTACCACCCCCGCAGTATTAACAAAATTAGAGCTTTTGCCATTTGAAAACAGAATGGTTGGTGTCACTGTTATGAGATACTTCATTTTATGTTCATAGTTGTCTGACTGAGGTAATTAATATGTAATTTTATGACACCCTAAAGGGTTGATTAGTTTCCTTGCACATATTAGGAGAGTTGCCATATTTTGCTGCATATCGTGCTATACATTAAACCTTGGCAGAAGCATTAGACCGATAATGGCCAACGATTCTAGGATGGTAGAAGGTGGCTTCAATGACTTGCTCATTGAACCAGGAATATCATATTCCATGTTTGGAGTTGTATATAGTTATGAATACATATTAGATATGTTTAAAGTTATATTTTTGTCCATAATAGAATACATAGCACAAAAATGTGTCTTTAAATGGTTCCACTTGAAATCATCGAATTACCATTTCATCAAATTGCAAATCATCGAGACCAAATGGTCGAAAACTCATTTCATCGAAAACTCATATCATCGAATCTCAAATCATCGAAAACCATAAAGCAACTACAAATAACATCCCAGACACTGTTTACCATGTTTATGCAGGGGGCAAGCCCCCCTGCACCCCCCCATGTGGGGGGCTCCATCCCCCACACTCCCCATAATAAAATATACCAACTCCAAGGTCGCACTACAGTGGGGTTAGGAAATAACCTCTTTCCTCCACTGTAGTGCAACCTTGGAGTTGGTATATTTATTTACAGGGGGTGTGGGGGTGGAGCCCACATGGGGTGCAGGGGCTTGCCCCCCTGCATAAACATAGTAAAAACTTTGTGGAATGTTATTTGTAGTTGCTTTATAGTTTTCAATGATT
Source organism: Protopterus annectens (assembly GCF_019279795.1). NCBI lineage: Eukaryota > Metazoa > Chordata > Ceratodontiformes > Protopteridae > Protopterus > Protopterus annectens. The sequence continues at coordinate 530,736,704 of NC_056742.1, read as the reverse complement.
TGAGATTCGATGATATGAGTTTTCGATGAAATGAGTTTTCGACAATTTGGTCTCGATGATTTGCAATTCGATGAAATGGTAATTCGATGATTTCAAGTGGAACCCTTTAAATATGTCTGTTTATAAATATGCTTCAAATAATACCAATGGCCTTAATAATAATATAAAGGGAGGAAGTTTATGTAAAGATCTCAAAACAAAGTGGACATTGCTTTCATACAAGAAACTCATTTAATAGAAAAGGATGTGAATAGAATGTTTTTAATGGATACTCACTTGTTGAATCTCATTATCACACCAAGACAAGGGGCACTATGATTTTGTGGAAAAAATCCCTACCTGTCCCTAAAGTTATTGATTCATATTCAGACAAAAATGGTATGTTGAGTAAGGTAACATTAGAGATAAACAGAAAGCATATCACTCTAGTTAATGTATACTGGATACCTAGTATTGGAGCAGAAACAGCAAATAAATATTTAGAATTAATCTTAATTAAAGCTAAAGGAGACATTATATGTGCAGGAGACTTTAATTGTATCCTTTCTAAGAATGACAATACTGAAAATGGTAATTTTAGATTGTCGGCCACAGCCAAAAAGCTAAACAATTTTATAAGCGCCTCAAATATGAGGGATATCTATGCAATAAGAGAGTCAAAATCTCTTCAATATTCACATTACTCTTATAGGTTTGGTGCACAAACAACTATAGATGAGATATTTGTTACCAATGACTTAATATCCAAGATACAGGATTTTCTGGCAGAGATTACCTGCATATATTACTAAACTAAAGGATTTTAGAGAATGGCTATTAAAAGAAATAAAATCTTTAATTTATATCAATGATAATAATGAAACTTCTAGAATTATACTTTGGGATATATTAAAATCATATTTATATGGTAAAACTAAAAGTTGGTATTTAAACAAAAGGAAGGGATGGGACAAAAAGTTAATAAGAATACAATCAAAAATAGATATATTAAAAAAGAACTTAGACACGAAAGATGCTGCTAGAATTTCTGAAATAAAATAACTGAACGTGACATACACAGATATGTTGAACCACAAAGTAGCTATAAATCTAGAGATAGAATAAAACTACAAACTTATTCAACCAATCCTAGAAATATGCATAGACTTGTAGTTAAATCTAAAAGTTTGACAAATGATAATCACATTAAAGAAATTATAAATAATTCCAAGAAGAAATCTAAACATATAACTGATCTAAAAGGAATATTAGAGGCCTTTAGAACACATCATGAAACAGTAAATAGCGCCAATTCAAATAATATTGACAACACTCTGAAGGACGAATTCTTGAAAGGCAACATAAGTAAAAAATTAACAAAGGAACAAAACACTAGACTACTTAAACCAATATCATTAAAAGAACTATAGGAAAGAATACAAAACATTAAAAAAACAATAAGGCTCCAGGTCTTGATGGACCAGTAGATGAAATATATAAGATACTTCCAAATGAGACTTAAGAATTTTAGTTGATGCTCTTGAAGAATTCAGAAAGAAAGACAGCATTTCCCTTCATGGAAATATACCATGATTTCACCCATCTTAAAGCATGACAAAGACCCTAATTTAGTGACTTCTTATCACCCCATTTATCTTTTGAATGTGAACTATAATATTTTTACATCAATTCTGGCAGGTAGATTAAATCACTTTTTGCCAAAAGTAATAACAGATGATCAGACAGGGTTTATCTCAAACCGAAAGGTCCAAGATAATGTCATTAGACTTCTAACCTTAATGCAAACAAAAACATGAATTAACAATCAGTTTGGATCTGGATAAAGCTTTTGATTTTATTTAAAGTATTAGAAATATACAATTTTTCTTCAGATTTTATAAAACTGTTAAGCAAATTATATACCACTTCTATATCATATAATAAAATTGGAGCTTTTTTATCAAGACCACTTAAAATATTGAAAGGCACTAAGCAAGGGTGTCCTCTTTCTCCCTTATTATTTGCTATATCAGTGGAACCCTTAGCTAATTAAATAAGAACTAATGACAAGATAAGTAGATTTTACATTAATGCAAACTATAATTCCAAAATTCAGCTTTTTGCTGATGATATTTTATTAACAATTGGGGACATAGACTCTTCAACTGAACACATTATAAAATCTCTACATAATTTTGAAAATATTTCTGGCCTAAATTTTAATCATAACAAAACTGAAACTATTTTGCTGTATACAAAAACAAACCCTATCCTGGAAAAATATAATAATTTTAACTCGACAAATACTATGTTTAAATATTTAGGGATTTATATAAAAACAAATTGCAAAGATGCTATACAAATAAATTACACAATGTTAATAAACACTGTCAAGGATCACTTAAACAAATGGAACAAAATGTTCTTTACCATGGAGGAAAGGTTAATCTTTGTTAAAATGATTATATTACCTAAAATTATGTATATCTTCCAAACCATAATAGCTTCTCCTTCCAAAAAATTAATGAAGCAACTTAACTCTTTATTGGCTAAATTCCTCTATTTTCTGAAAAAAAAAACAAGAATTAGTCACACATGGCATTACAGAAATTGGGAAGAGGGTGGAATAGCTATTCCACACTTAGAACTATATGCAGAATCAATTATTCTTAACATCATAAGTCAATGGCTAAATTATAAGTACACTTATAATTGGAAATAAATCTACATAAAAACAGATTAATACATAATAGTGCGGAAACAATAAACAATGATATGTTTTCTGAAGCTGAAAAAGTTTATCTGGTCATAAATAATGTTTGCTATAATGCAAGTAAAAAAGAAAATGCCTCTCCCTTTGTTGACTACATAGTAAAGAACTTTAAAAAAATAATGAACAAAGATTACAAAACGAGAGACCTTTTTATTTTTAATATTTCCTATAGTATTTACAAATAAATGCTTGTACTCTTACAACATGGAAAAATACGAGAAATGGATTACTATTCTGGTATCAATTTCCTGACTCCAACTATATACAGGAGGCCACTTCCCTTATAGCAAGATATAACATAAATCATAACAATTGGCTAAACATACAGACACTCAGAGAGTATATAGTACATCAATTCAAAATAAGTCAAATAGTGAAGTCCACATCTAGATCCAAAATTCTTTCACTTTTTTGCGAGATTAATAATGCAATAATGATGGCTTTTTAGTGTCAAGATTATATAGGACATTACGAACAGACATGCAAATCCCAGATGAATCTTTATGGAATTATGCAAAAGGTTAATAAATTCAGTTTTTCAGAAAAGGAGAAAGCAATAATACTTAAATCAATTAGTAATACTACATCATCTTCCTTTTGGAAAATCTACACATGGAAATTCATTCACAAAAGTTTCTTTACTCCTCATAAAGTGGCACTGATGTCAGGAAATGAAATATCTGAATGCTGGAAATGTGAAGAAACAGTATGTGCAGACTGGGCACACATGTTTATAGAATGTAAAACTGTAATCCCTTTTTGGCTGGAATTTAAATCTTTTATAAAAGGATTGTGGTCGGATGAATGTGAAGTAACTGACTCACTGTTACTATTTAACGCCCGGATACCAGTGTACATTCCAGGTACACAAATGTACCTTCTCTGGTCCCTCTTTGCAATAGCAAGAACAACTATTACCTCATATTGGAAAAGTAAAAAAATTATATAATTTGTGGAATTTATATAACTGGCAAAAATTGTATGTAATAGAGAATTGTTGACTATAACTTCAGGAATGTCAAGAATGACAACTGGCTTGGTTAAAACTTAAAAAATTCTAAGATAAAATGTGAATGTATTGACAAAAGCATATCTGTTATGGACATTGTATATAGTTAGGTTTATTTTCATTGTTTAATAGTTTTGTTACATCTGTATTAATAAAAGTCAATAAAAATTATATGAAAAAAAATTATCATGTAATTAACTTCCAGACTGTACAACTAAATCACAAGAGGCTGAAGCATATAAAGATTATGACATGTGCAAAGCACAACATGTGAAAACACATCAAGCTGGTTCTACCTCTTCACAAGTCAATCAGTTGTTTGCTAGTTTGTATTATTTACATGAAATACAACTATGGCTAATATTAAGCAATGGACGCATATTGCACAGGCAGTGATGTCAGAGCAGGAACAAAAGTATGAAAACTTTGGTTCAGGTTAATTTCATCAACAGGGAAAGGAACTAGTTGGCTACTATTTCCCTGTGTGCCCCACCGCAGTATTTCAAACCTCCCCAGCTTGGGGGGGGGGGGACTATATTTACCAACTGTAAGGCTACACTACACTTGGGAAAAGGGCAGATGGGGAGGTGGTGGCCAACTAGTTACTTTCCCCATCGATGAAATAAATGTTTGCTGAATGAACGTTCGATGGATAGGGTTCAATGTTCAGCTGTTTGATGAAAGCTCCATTCAGTGGCTGAACATAGACCCGAAAACTTCATATAATAACAAGTCAGCCACAGAAGCTATGTAATGTGCCACACAAAAATATATAAAACAATTATTCTGCATAATTAATTACCACATATAAACACTTATTAAAATAAAGGAACTGTGAGTATGTGCCTTTTATCAACTTCTCAAAAAGACATTAAACGCATTTTATTGTAGTTGATGGTCTGTGTAGCACAAAATAGTTTTTATTTTTATTTTAAGAAATGTGCTTGCAGTGTAGATATTTATATGGGTCTACTTCTAATAATTGAAAGACCACTTACCTGAAATTGAATTTACCAAGACAACAACACCAATCTCTTAATTTAATGAAGGATCATACTACCAAATTTTTAAACAATGAAAGCAGGCACTTGGCCAACATTGAACAAAGAAGTACACCTCAGTATGACAAACCCACCCAGGTGGGGGGCTTTTCCCACTCCTCCAATGTGGAGGGCTGCACCCCCATCACCCCCCTTAACTAAATATACCAGCTCCGGGATTGCACTACAGTGGGGAAAAGGGCAAATTTCTCTATGGTGACCAAGTGCATATGTTCCCTGTTAAAATATTTGGTAGTGTGATCATTAAGTCTTTGGAGGACATATTCGAGATGATAGGCCCCCATCTCTCCCCAGTGTGAGTCATAACATGGAAATCATGCACCAAGCCAACATCATAAAGCTGTCATCTCCTTTAGTAAGGTCACAGTTAATGTTTTTGCCTGCCAAGCAGAGAAAGAAAAAAACATGGTCCCTTAAATCACTGAAGCTAGATGACAAGTTTATTTGGTTCTTGTTCATAACTTTCCAGTTGCTGTTACAGGGTAAAGATCCAATCCTCAAAAAACCTAAACAATACAGGCTGCAGAAATCTATCCAGCCAGGCAGAAAAGGTGGCTCATAGATGCAGTTAAGTTGTAGAATCATCTCAAAGAAACAAGGATGCAGTGATTATGTCTCTAGTGTTTATAGTCATGAAATCAGTGGCATTGAAAAGAACCTGTGACAAAAGTGACATGTCCGTTGTTGTCATTAAACAGCAAATATCCAGCATCAAAGAAACCAAAAGAAAAAAAATAAAGAAAATATTAAGGTATTGATGAAAAGTTTTAAACGTTAATCACTGATGGTCATTGTACAAGCTGTGTTAGTGTCGTGAGCGGTCATCAGTGGCAGTGATGATTCCATTTACTTGGGCTGATCCACGGTTTACATGTCTTTCACTGCACTACCTTACTCATAAATCAGTCCCTGTCCATCTCCACCTTTGATCGGATATCTGCCTGGCTGGTCAGAATACTGGAGGTGAGAGTCCTGTCTTACTTTTTGTTATTTACCGTATGTGCTGAGAGTTCTTACCCGAGCAAATGTTTCTCTGTTCCTGTTAAAGCTTCTGAAGTGTCACAAGGACTTTTATTATTTATTTATTTTGCATCAATATGAGTAAGATGGTTGATTTGTTTCAGTCTAGTGCTAGACTGGAAGGAAAGGACTCGTGCATCACATAGAGAATATTTAGCTAGACATAGTGTGGAGTGTGCTAGTGGGGAAGATGAGCAGAAAAAGTGCAGTATATTAGAACTTTCAGGAGGTAAACTCCTAGTGATGGAGGGTGGTTCTATGAGTTCCACAAGTCAGAAGCTTCATTTGTTGCAAACAGTATGTAAAAGACTTTGCCAATCACAATTGTGTCAAAAAAAAAAACATAGCACCCCCCCCCTTGCGATTTAGTCACATTTTATATTATTAACTAAGCACCAAGGCAAAGATAATCTCTTTATATGATGTTTAAGGTGGAATGGGTAAATCCTAACAATTCCTACCAGGGGATTCTGTACAGTTATATGGGTTTAGCCAGCAGATGTTTTCACCAACTTAGACTGACACAAAACTGATGACAGCACTTCAGACTAGGTATTTGATTCTGTCCCTCTCATATCAGCTCAAAAGAGACAGCAGCAGATACAAAAAAGTATTCTTATGCTATCATTCCTATTTGTAATCTGACCAAAACCATTTATGATGTTAAACTTGTATACCTTGGCATGTATTAAATTTTATTCAGAAGCATACTGCATACAGTACACTTGCACAGTGCCGCTGACTTGGTCCAGAGCTTAAATAACTGCAGATTACTATAACATATTCTGCTGTACTGAATTTGGGATTTTATGTTGTCATTCCTTACCTTGTTACCTAGATTTTTATACTCCTCACTCACTATAATATGTGCATGATGCGTACCTACCCACACAAACTGTATTTGCGTAATAACTGCAATGCTATGTTAAATGTGCTTTTTTAATGTTAATGTCTTTGCTGCAAACTAATAATTCTGTTGATATAGATGCAGATTTAGTTCAAAAGTCAATGATTTTTACAGGCATCTTGATAACATTGCATATAATTAAATTATTGGTTTGCTTTTCTGCTAATACTGTGCCTACTAAGACAGATGCACTTTGTGAGTCCTAAGCCAGTAGAAGGACTTCATAGGAACGGCAGTGGCATCAGTGGTGTGTTTATTTAAACTGTGTATTGCTACCATAAGCTTTGCTTGTGTAACCAAGATTAATGCTTACTGAATTGTATTGCTAGGGTGCAACCTGAATTTATATCTATATCTATATATATATATATATATATATATATATATATATATATATATGCCTTAAAATACAACTTCATTCTGTTAAGTATTATTTCTGCTTGAATGCCAGTTTCTTGTACTATGTACCTGTCTTATGTATTCTCTGTACCTTTTACTGTATTACCTCTTCCCTGCTGATAACCTTACTATTTTGTCTTTTCTAGGTAATTACAGGGAATTTTCTCCTGGAAGTCCCCCCTCCCTTCGAGGACATAAACAAAAATAGATTTCGACTGCTCACTTGTTACGGGACAGGTCTCACACAAAAAGAAAAGGAACAACAAGGCTACCTATTTCAAACTTTTCACATAGGTGCATACTGCTGAATACATAATCCGAGGTTGCAGCATTTTTTTCTCTAATTCTGCAGTGTGCACAACAGTTAGGGCTCCCAAAATTGACCCCAATCTAAACTCCGGTCAATATCTGGTTAAAGTAAATTCCTCATAGTCAAGACTACATGGCTCTGCCTGTCTATATTTCAGCCTACTAATATTTTACAGTAACTTATTTATCCCAGTTAAATATTTGCTACAAACTTATTAAAATACCTACCCAACCGTATTAATTAGGTTTAGTGCACAGTCACCACCATAAGTGTACTGTTGATAACCCCACTCAGTAAAGTCAAATGCTCGATTCCACATACCTTTCCTTAGTCCTCCCCTGATAGTTTTCACTCTTAGTCCTGCAGGGGCAAGCAAACCCGCTCTGTTCGCTCCACTTACTCTGCTCTCCTACCCTGCCGCCAATTCCCTCCTGCCCCCACTGTCTCTAATTTTATACATCACAGGCCACGCCTTCCAACCTCCTCATAGGCTCTAAGCCCCCTTGACTTCTTCACATCCCACACCCATAACAACTAAACCCCTCCTACATCTCACATCATGCACACTCTACTATTAATAACATCCCTCACATTCTTTAACCTACTTACTCTCTACCACATCACTTCTCACAGCACCATACCACATCAACTAACCCCAACAAAAACTACAGCTTACATATACCATAACTCATCCCAAAATGGTTACTCTGATATTTCACCATCACTCTTCATTCACAGAGACACCACCACTTTCAAGACCAAACTACATTTTAATACACCTAAAATCAAACAATTATACATCTCATATGCATACTCCATACTTAACTGCATTTCATCTACAATCCAAACCACTATCTTCACATTATTATGCCAAAGTGGAGATATTCACCCAAACCCTGGACCCTCTCCTACCCAACATATTAACAACTCTACATCCCTCTCAGTGAAAACACCGAAAGACCTTTGCATCATGGCATTAAACATCCGTAGTATCTGCAACAAAGTATCAGACTTCCATGCATAGCTTACACAGTATACACCTGATATAGTTGCTCTAACAGAAACCTGTCTCAAACCCCAGAAATCTGACTCAGAAATACTTCCCCCTGGATATCAAATATTACAAAAAGATAGACTTCATAAGAAAGGGGGAGGCCTGGCATTAATATATAGTAACCACTTAAACATAGTACCCCACCCAAAACTCATTCCCACTTTCAGTAATATGGAAATCCTAGTAGCATCACTATTTTTCAACAACCATAAACAAATATCTGTTGCTACCATCTATATTCCTTCAGGTCCCAATATCCTAACATTGGAAGACTTCCTGTCATGGTATGATCACTACATCTCAAATGAAACCATCATCCTCGATGACACTAATATAAATTGGCTTAAACTAACACAAAGCAACTCCAAAACTCCATCAGTCTGTTCAAATTTACACAGATTATACAAACCCCAACACACACAACAAACAATCACCCTGAATCCACCCGAGACTGGATATTAGTATCCCACCCACAGTACCACTCCAATCCCAATACCCTTCCCAACACCCTAAGTGACCACTTACCAGCTCTGATACACAAACTATCAACCTCCACTCCAAGCATTCAATCATACAAATATACCAGAAATCTAGCCAGTTTTAGCCAGTCTCACTTTTGCAACCTATTACAAACACTAAACTGGAACCCACTGAAATATCTTCCCTTAGATGAAGCAGTACATTATTTCAGTACTGTCTTCCTAGATACCGTTAACTCCATAGCCCTCATAAGAAAAAGAGAGAGTTAAACATAACCATGCTGCTTGGCTATCTAAGTCAACCAAACAACTTCTGATTAATAGAGACCGAGCATGGCACAAATGGAGAAAAGATACGACCCCACCCAACAAAACCACTTTCAAAATACTTAGAAGCAAAGCAAAACAGGTCATTAATCAGGACAAAAAGACTTACTTCTCCCAACAAATAAACACCAACAGTAATAATCCCAGACTTTTCTGGAAATCTGTCAACTCATTACTAAATCCTGGCAGCACCCAAAACCCATCTCCATTTCCAGACAAAAGCCCAGTTGAAATCAGTGAAATATTTAATAAAAACTTTATTAATATTATCCTTACATTAGTAACTGCAGGCAGTACCCCAACCCCCCTTAACCCTTCCATCATACCTCAAAGCAATATCAGCTCCATACCATCTTTTAACTTCCAACCTGTAGCAACCTCTCAAATACAAACATTACTTGGCAAATTGAAACCAGGCTCCTTTTCCACTGATAATCTCCCCTCAGAATACCTCAAAACTAGTGCTAAGGCAATATGTTTCCCAGTAAGTATCCTTATAAACCGATCACTTGCAGAACACACACTCCCCCAGCTTTGGAAAAAAATCAATAATCACCCCACTTCATAAAGGTGGAAACCCTCATGACCTATCTAATTTTAGACCCATTTCCATACTGTCCCCTCTATCTAAAACAATGGAAAAATGCATCCACAAACAACTGGTTGAATATCTAACCAGCAACAACCTACTATCCCCTTCACAACATGGTTTTCTGCCATCCCACAGTACCATTACTGCCCTAGTCTCCTTCACAAATTACATCTATAATGCCCTATATAGTAACCTACTTACATCAGCCCTGTTATTGGATCTCTCAAAAGCATTCAACACAGACTCCCACATCAAACATATCCAGCAACTCCACTCACTAGGATGCTCTGATGCCACCCTAACCTGGTTCACTAGTTACTTGGAAAACCAACAGTAATCCGTAAAATGGCTGAGTAACCTCTATAGCTTTCTCCCGAATAACATAGGAGTGCCCCAGGGGTCAGTCTTGGGACCCCTACTATTCAACATTTTTATAAATGACCTAAATAAAGTTCCCATTGACTGTACTACCATACAATATGCAGATGATTAAACCATAATCTGTACCTCTAATAACTTGTCTGACCTCCAAAAGTTAACACAAAAGGCCTTTACATCCATAGAACTCTGGCTAAACCAATCATAGCTATTACTCAACCCTAATAAATCTCAACTACTCATCTTTGCATCTAAACCTGTTCCCACAGACTTTACTATATTCTCCATAAACAAAACCCCAATAGAGTTAGTAAATCAGGCCAAACTGCTAGGAATTACTATTGACAGCAAACTTAGCTTTGACTTGCATATTAATAATGCAATAAAAAAGACTCACTTCAAATTAGGCAAACTTTACAGAAACAAACAATACTTAGACAAATCCATCCGAATAAAACTTTCAAAAAGTCTTCTCCTTCCAACCTTACTATATGGGTCTCCTGTCTTCACCAATTTCCACAACTCTTTGGAACACAAACTGTCCTGTTATTATAAGATTGTAAATTTCACATCAGCCCAACCAAATTGCACCCACCATTGCCAGGCCACTAAAGAACTAAACTGGCTAGAAGTTGCACATTACCTACATTACACACAACTTGCCTTTGCCCATAAACTCATTTATAAACCCGAGTGTTGCCCTTCCCTGAAAAATATCATTGAACTTTACATCCCATCCAAAAATCTACACTCTAACAACAAACACCTACTTAAAGTATCAACATTTAGTAAAAGAGCAGGTAGCTGCCTCTATTCCCACTCCATAACTAAGCTGTGGAACGTCCTCCCATCATCAGTTACAGAATTAGACAACATAATCTCCTTTAAAAGAAAACTAAAACAACATCTCACTGATAACCCAGCTGCACATGCAACACATATCCGCAGCCTCCTTAATCTAGCTAAACAGTTTCACGTAGCAAATATACTTTTGTATATGTTATGCTGTTAAGCCATATGAGTTATCCCTAATCTTTAGTATCATAGTCCACACATCAGTACAATCATCTTAACACATCTGCTCTTCTCTGTCACTTTCTACTTTTAATACTACCATTAAATACATCCCACCTATAATCTACTTATTCCCACTACCTAGCTATAAGATTCTAACTGTATCTGTCTTACCTTTAAGTTTAACTCTCTAATTCTATCTTTCCCTTTTCCTACCCCCCCCAAAAACAATTGAGCTGTATTGTTAAATATTTCTAACTGTATAATTTTCTTACATGCTAATGCTCCATTGTTACTGTATTGTGCCTTTTTACAACATATTTGCTGTTTAGATAGTTTTCTGTATTATTTCACTTGCTTTATAATTATAATTTTATTTCCTTACAAATTCATGTAATTTTTCATGTAACTTGGAGCTTTTCTCCCCAGAACTCCACTGAAAATGGGTCTCAAGCCCAGTGGACTTTCCCAGTCAACAAATGTCAATAATAATAATGTCTGCTGCAGAACAAGAAAAACTTGGATAAAGACACATACTCATGGCCTTGTGCCATCCTAAGATGTTAAACTTGTTTGTAAATCTTATTATAGGCCATGTTAGATAACACAACATCAGTAAAAACATTCACGGTGAAATCGTCAGCCTTAGATGTCAGATAACTTGAAAGCAATACTAAGTGATGGGGTAAAAGCCTGGAGAAAATACCCTGCAAACAAAACTCAGACAGTTATTTGCAAGTGCAGGCAGCTTAAAAATGCCTTCAAAAATCTCTTCTAGAACAAAAAAATGGTTACAGTGACTGCAAACAAAGTGGCCAATATCACTCCAGTTCCTCCGGAGTTGCATGAATATATTATTCCTCCAGAGGAATAACTATTCCCATCCACCTCTGCAAATGTCACCAATAATGAGACAGCTGAATGACTCTATCAATAGTAACTACTCCCATCCACCTCTGTAAATGTTACCAATAATGAAACTGCTGAACGACTCTTAGTATTAATAGTAACTATTCCCATCCACCTCTTCAAATGTCACCAACAATGAGCCAGCTTAAAAACTCTGTGTATCAATAGTAACTATTCCCATCCACCTCTGCTAATGTCACCAGTAATGAGACAGCTGAATGACTCTCAGTATCAATAGTCTTATTCATGCACACACTGACAAGCACAGTTTGATAGCTGAAAACCAGTTGTTTGTAAATTAAACATTTTCACAGTGATAAAATCCTCTGAAATCAAAGGGTTTATATTATGAAATTGAAAACTCGTTGCAGCAAACACCACAACACAGACACACATAGCCCAAACCGCAAATATGCCAAACCCCCTAAACCGCGAAATTTCAAATCTCGAATCGTCATAGTCAGCCACCACCACCACGTGCTACATACTACATACCCAAACCTAATAAATAAAACACATACATACACTAACCAAACCCTACTTCTAACCCTACACTAAACCTTACATACATTACTGTCTATGCACTTACCTTAACCCGCACCCTAACCATAAGGTCCGTAACTATCACACACTTACCCTACAGACATATACCCAAACAAAACAAATAATCCACACACATACACTTAACAAAACCCTACTTCTAACCCTACACTAAACCTTACATACATTACCTATCTATGTACTTACCTTAACCCACACCCTAACTCTAAGATTCGTAACTATCGCACACTTACCTTACGGAGCTATACCGCAGATGGGCCAACCATGACAATTCAACATTTCATGTTTCACGGTTTTGAACGTTCCCCGTTACCGTAGTTCGCGCTATACATGTTGCTCAATTCCGATTCACTGAAATGGGTTTTCGATCTTGTAATATAGACCCAAAATCAAAGGCTGTGGCTCTGTAGGGTCACATGGTATTCTAGCTAAGTTTATAAACTGGCCATGTATTCTCTGATTACTCACCTGAAAGTTCTGGTGAGTAGAAGCACCTGGGAAGGTATTCCACCTATGGTGTGAAAGGAAGCTCACGTTATTCAATCCACAAGGGAGGAGGATCAGTCAGACAATAAGCCATCAGACAATCGGCAATCGACAATATGCTTACTGAAATTATAAATGCTGTGTCAACATCCCTTGAGTGTACAATTCACTAACTCATGACTTGTTACACTCAGACCAGTAATATCTTCAGATAAATTTTTGTATAGGTTTAGACAAGGTTTGAGGCAGCACTACATGGCTAACACAGAATGTAAGTGATGCATTAAACAAAGGGGAAATTGTGTTATGTCTATTCCTGGACCCATCAAAAGCCTTTGACATTATTATCTGTACAGACCTGATTGACAGACTTTCTGCACTATAGTTGCACAATACCCTCCTAAAAGTGATTCTAGAGTTATTAAATAGAAAGTATATGGTTAGGTGAGGATCACAGTACGTTACTAAATTCAAGAAAGGCAAAGGGATTCCTCAAGGATCTGTGCTTGGATTACCTCTCTCCAGCATCTGAATTAATTCACTGCCAAACCGGTGGGGGGGGGGGGTACCACAGGTCTACTCTCTTATGGTTAATGGCATGAAGTGGCTCAGAAGAAAGTGCAGGTGGACCTTTCTGCTGTGAAAACCTATCTTTGTGACTCTCAGCTCCTACTAAATGAGAACAAGGCCAATCTATCCGATTCTGTAGTAATAACTATTGAAATACACATTCAACATTTCTATTATTACATACAATGTTGACAGCTTATACCAATAAAATAAAGTACTTGGCAGAATTTTCAATGATGCTTTATCACTAGAATGCTCTTCCATGACAGGCAAAAAATGTAATCAAATCTCAGAATATTTCTATACACTAAGCAGCTACCTTATTCCTATATAAAAAAAAAAAAACCTCACAAGCTCATTTATATTTTCCAGGTTATTCATTGGCTGTCTAATATACCTAGGACTGACATCTGGGATCAAGGCTAAGCTTAAACAAATCTGCAATAGGTCTGCTAAATTTATCTCTAATTGCATAGCTAGAACCTAGAATTATGATATGGTTAAATTGGCCTTCCTTAGACACAAACTAGGAACCAACTAGCAATTATATTTATCATTTTCAAAACCCCCTACTCTCACCCCTTCTGTATAACCTCATAAACTGATATTCTTCATCTAGAAAATTTGAGATTGGTAGGTACCCCCCCACACGCACATTGAAAAGAAACCCCAAGTACCTTGGTGATGCACTTTCCAGAACTCTGTAAACAAATGAAAGTGTTCAGTTGTGCATATGCCTTCAAAAATCATTTTATTCTCACTTTTTCTCAGCAGTTTGATATACTTGTACGGGTGTTTGTTCGATTATATAAATTCTTTGAAATTTTCAATGATCTACACTAGCTTTCTGATAACAAGCTTAATTTGTGCCAAGTTTGTTTTTAAGGTTTTGTTGTGTTGGTGTATGATTTTGCTTGGAACTGTTTTCTCATATCTATCCATGATTATAAGACACAGCCAAATCCTATAGCAACCATGTGAATAACCACCACCGTCCACAGAGTTTACTCGGCAAGAGAGAGAGTAGCTGAAGTAGATATTCAGGCCTTTGTTCCACATCTAACATATGCACGTGCACACACACACACACACACACACACACACACGCACACACACACACACACACACACACACACACACACACACACACACACACACACACACACAGACACACACAGACACACACACACACACACACACACACACACACACACACACACACACACACACACACACACACACACACACACACACACACACACACACACACACACACACACATATATACACACAGACACACACATACACACACACACACACACACACACACACACACACACACACACACACACACACACACACACACACACACACACACATACATGCACCTATGGACAATTCAAAAATCAGCAATCTACCTACCACATATCTATGGAATATGGGAGGAAACCAGAAATGTCCAGATTAAACCAAAACACAGGAAAGTCATTCATACTCCACTCAGGTGGCACCCAAGCTGAGGACCAAAGCTGAGAATCTCTTGATCTGAGGGTAAAATGCCATTCACTCCTGTACTTTGCTGCCCACTTTTTCATATAGTTGTATAAAAATGCAAACCCAAGTGCATATCAACTACAACAGTTAAATATTACTCCCTGTATCACCTAGGAGCTATCCCATGTTTAGATGTTTTTGTCTGCTTCGCACATGGACTCAAATTCCCTTTTATCTAGCACTTCATAGTATACTTTTTGTCAGGCAAAATAAAAAGAAATGAATATGTTGTGTTTTTGTAAATGTGCTGAAAGGGGTGAAATATTGTGACACCTTAAGTGGAGTTGCTTTCCTTTTGGTGGATACTATTTTTTCAGTTCTTTTATCCATACAATGTCTTTCAGATTTAAATGTATTTATTTGTTTAACATTTAATTACCAGGAAAGTCCGATTGGGACAGAGCCCATTTTAAGCGGAGGCCTGGGGAGAAATACTCTATGTCTCTGTAAATTTTAAATTTACCAAAATGTTTCATAAATAGGTATATAGCAATACCTGGCACAAATTTAAGCCTTTAGATGATATTTCAAATTTCAAATTTGTAATGAAATAATCAGACAGGTAGTCACCACAAAAGGGATTCTTGTTTCATGGTGGCTTCCATACCAGACTCTGTCATCTATTTTATTATCAGGTGACCCTTCTGCCTGTCCTTCTGTTTTCTGTGTTCTTAAACTTCCTTTACCACTTTCTTCTTATCTGTTTTTAAAGTCCTTAATTAATAATTAAGCCATTGATTTATTCATTAATTCTGCGAGTGTATGCCTTGCCATCCAAATGGCATGATTTCTGTCTGGTCTGCATCCTCACCATCTAAATCAACTGCATCAGGATTAAAGCACCAACATCAAAATGAAATATCTAAGCTTTTTTAAAATTGTTATTGGTCTGTCTGGCTTTATTCCATGGTTTTTCCATACCCTTAAAGTTACATCTCTTTGTTTTATCGCATCTGGCCATCATAAGCCTTTTTCTCTCTTTTTAAGATTTCAGGTTTTTGAGTTAATCTGGTTACATTAAAATGACATTTTATCATTTCAGACTCTTCCTGATTTTGCTTGCTTTTAGTTAATGTTTTGAGGAACTTTCTTTACAGAAGTGCCTGCTTAGGTTCTTTTGGAGGATTTTGTATACACATGACATGAAACCAAAACCACATTTGCTCCCATTTCATTCTCACTTCTCTAAACAATCTCAATTGTCAGGATCATAGATGGGAGCTTTTTTGTTAATTTTAATAACCTGCAGAATTTATTTTAGTCTTGTGATTTGCGACAAAGAAGTAATTGGATATTTAAAACATGTTTTCCAGTTTATAATATTTCCTTTATTGCTTCAGATAAAATGTTTACATTCTGTACTGGTCTGTCATTAAAAATAAAAATGCCGGCCATTCCTTGCTAACTACTGTCCCCAGTTAAAAAATATCACAGATGGTTTACCCATAAACAGACTTTTACACTATATGCAAATACTGTTGTAAAAGTGAAAAAAAAATCAGTCTATGGGCAAAGTATTAAATTGTTTTGCGGAAAGGTACCAGCAGAACTGAATAAATGGATTCAAAGCACAGAGAATAAAAAGGGAAGTTAAGAGACTACAGAAAAGGACAGAAGGGGCAATAAACATTCATCCAGACAGCAGAGTTTGTAAGTATGTTGAAGTCCATGAAATAATTTAATGTGCAAACTGGGAGTGATTCATCTATGTGACTGCTCTTTTAGAGAAATAATTAAGCTATGACATTTTTTTACCACGTTAAGACAGGTTCAGTGCTCGGAAGTGAATTTTCTGCTAGCTGATTTCGCAAAACCATGTGAGCTTTATTTTGATCTAGTCAGATTAATTCAAAGTCTAAATCTAAGAGATTCACATTCTAAGGTTAATTCTTATGTGCACTGATTATATACTTACAGATGAACGACAGCATTCAAAGAATTCTTTCAACCTTTCCCAGCACTATCACCCCCCCCAAATGATACTTCGGTAACCTTTGAAAGGGAAATAGCACAATATGACTTTGTTAGTGAACTCTTCTGAAAAATGATGTCTCGAGTAAAATTTAAGAATCTATACAGAATATTTTATTTTAAAGCCTGCAGAGAAAGGAGGTCAGTCATTGTGTAGGTCAGAGACTAATATGTTTAGTGGCACAGAAAAGTCATCAAATGCTGTTTAAGGTTAAAACCAAGGCTGAGTTCATAGAACATATTGAAAGATAAGCATTTCTTTACTAAAGAACTTGTTGGTTACAGCTGTTTGTTAAAAAGGAAGTAGACCTTTGTTATACGTTGATTTAGGTTAGTTTTCTATGTGTTACTAAAAATGTTAAAAATGTATTAATGTGGAAACCCATTCCTGAAAGACCCACATTACTGATTACAAGCACTGCATCATGAAACGTCATTATGCATTATAAAATCTTTAACTAGATGATTTTTTTTATCAAAAACTCTACTTTGTTATGATTAAGTGTGAAGGCTACCTCTGTTTTTTAAGAAAAATGAAAGTAATAACTAGTGAAGCAAATTATTGCTTGAATTTGACTGACATACACATGCATAGAAATGCAGAAACACACACACACACACACACACACACACACACACACACACACACACACATACAAAATCAGTCTAATATTCTGCATTAAGGGACATATAATTAAAAACTCTAAATTGTTCTACAAAAAAGTTTCAACAGATTTCTGTGATGAACATAACTTTTGCAATTAGAAGTAACCATTTTTGGCTTCAAAATCAGTGCTACATTCAGCATAAAGGTACTCCCAATGCACACTTGCATTTCACTGTACTAGAAGAGAAAATGATTTATTTTATAGCATGCTATTAAATACTTTGAAACAAAAGACGTGCAGCTCAGTATATTGAATATGTTTTTGTGAGATCTGAAAAGGAAGAAGGTTTGTGAATATTTTATAGCATAAAGGAATCCTATTGTCAAGCATTTATACTTTGTATATTCAGTCTGGTTTGTTGATGCTCGGTACAGCACTTGCATATAGCTTCACTGGCCAAGGTACTGGGGATAAACCTGAAAGTAGTAGTAAGTGAAGAAAGAGATAAGCTTTTCTACCGGTGGGGGTGGGAGGGCAATATCCAGTGCAGATTCACATGTTGTGAATGCCAGTGTCTCATCAATGTCAAACAATCAAATTAGGGAGGGCACATACAAATTGCATTGGTGGTTCATGCAGTAAAATATGAGCCCCTTACTCACCTAATTTGGCAGCAATAGAGAATCAAGAAAGAATAAGAAAAAAGCCCTAAAACTAGACGAAAATGACCTACGACCCCAGCAGTCTAGTCATGTCCAACTCAAAAAGTCACAAAAATGCTGAGAAAAAAAACGATCAGGATACACAAGTAGAAATGCCTTAAAAAACATAAAGATTTATTCCATACACATGAAGAGCTTTTTGTCGGGCAAATGCTCAGACTTCCTCATATAAAATCATACGTAACCCACTCATTAATTAAAAGGTTAACCATCAAATCGTGTTTACAAGCTTCCAATGAAATGAGTAAAATGATGTATGTATTTGTTGAACATTCAGCCCTACCTCCTAACACAACCACTATTAAGATAATTTTATATTAAAGAAATATTAGCTTAAACATAACATAAAAAATCATCAAATCCAACTGCTGCAAAATACATTTGCACCTGGTGCATAAATATATGAGCCATAAAATTCAAAATCAGCAATCTACCTACCACATATCTATGGAATGTGGGAGGAAACCAGAAATGTCCAGATTAAACCAAAACACAGGGAAGACATTCATACTCCACTCAGGTGGCACCCAAGCTGAGGACCAAAGCTGAGAATCTCTCGATCTGAGGGTAAAATGCCATTCACTCCTGTACTTTGCTGCCCACTTTTTCATATAGTTGTATAAAAATGCAATCCCAAGTGCATATCAACTACAACAGTTAAATATTGCTCCCTGTATCACCTAGGAGCTATCCCATGTTTAGATGTTTTTGTCTGTTTTGCACATGGACTCAAATTCCCTTTTATCTAGCACTTCATAGTATACTTTTTGTCAGGCAAAATAAAAATAAATTAATATGTTGTGTTTTTGTAAGGGTGCTGAAGGGGGTGAAATATTGTGACACCTTAAGTGGAGTTGCTTTCCTTTTGGTGGATACTATTTTTTCAGTTCTTTTATCCATACAATGTCTTTCAAATTTAAATGTATTTATTTGTTTAACATTTAATTACCAGGAAAGTCCGATTGGGACAGAGCCCATTTTAAGTGGAGGCCTGGGGAGAAATACTCTATGTCTCTGTAAATTTTAAATTTACCAAAATGTTCCATAAATAGGTATATAGCAATATCTGGCACAAATTTAAGCCTTTAGATAATATTTAAAATTTCAAATTTGTAATGAAATAATCAGACAGGTAGTCACCACAAAAGGGATTCTTGTTTGATGGTGGCTTCCATACCAGACTCTGTCATCTGTTTTATTATCAGGTGACCCTTCTGCCTGTCCTTCTGTTTTCTGTGTTCTTAAACTTCCTTTACCACTTTCTTATCTGTTTTTAAAGTCCTTAATTAATAATTAAGCCATTGATTTATTCATTAATTCTGCGAGTGTATGCCTTGCCATCCAAATGGCATGATTTCTGTCTGGTCTGCATCCTCACCATCTAAATCAACTGCATCAGGATTAAAGCACCAACATCAAAATGAAATATCTAAGCTTTTTTAAAATTGTTATTGGTCTGACTGGCTTTATTCCATGGTTTTCCCATACCCTTAAAGTTACATCTCTTTGTTTTATCGCATCTGGCCATCATAAGCCTTTTTCTCTCTTTTTAAGATTTCAGGTTTTTGAGTTAATCTGGTTACATTAAAATGACATTTTATCACTTCAGACTCTTCCTGATTTTGCTTGCTTTTAGTTAATGTTTTGAGGAACTTTCTTTACAGAAGTGCCTGCTTAGGTTCTTTTGGAGGATTTTGTATACATATGACATGAAACCAAAACCACATTTGCTCCCATTTCATTCTCACTTCTCTAAACAATCTCAATTGTCAGGATCACAGATGGGAGCTTTTTTGTTAATTTTAATAACCTGCAGAATTTATTTTAGTCTTGTGATTTGCGACAAAGAAGTAATTGGATATTTAAAACACGTTTTCCAGTTTATAATATTTCCTTTATAGCTTCAGATAAAATGTTTACATTCTGTACTGGTCTGTCATTAAAAATAAAAATGCCGGCCATTCCTTGCTAACTACTGTCCCCAGTTAAAAAATATCACAGATGGTTTACCCATAAACAGACTTTTACACTATATGCAAATACTGTTGTAAAAGTGAAAAAAAAATCAGTCTATGGGCAAAGTATTAAACTGTTTTGGGGAAAGGTACCAGCAGAAATGAATAAATGGATTCAAAGCACAGAGAATAAAAAGGGAAGTTAAGAGACTACAGAAAAGGACAGAAGGGGCAATAAACATTTATCCAGACAACAGAGTTTGTAAGTATGTTGAAGTCCATGAAATAATTTAATGTGCAAACTGGGAGTGATTCATCTATGTGACTGCTCTTTTAGAGAAATAATTAAGCTATGACATTTTTTTACCACGTTAAAACAGGTTCAGTGCTCGGAAGTGAATTTTCTGCTAGCTTATTTGGCAAAACCATGTGAGCTTTGTTCTGATCTAGTCAGATTAATTCAAAGTCTAAATCTAAGAGATTCACATTCTAAGGTTAATTCTTCTGTGCACTGATTATATACTTACAGATGAACAGCAGCATTCAAAGAATTCTTTCAACCTTTCCCAGCACTATCACTGCCCCCAAATGATACTTCGGTAACATTTGAAAGGGAAATAGCACAATATGGCTTTGTTAGTGAAGTCTTCTGAAAAATTATGTCTCGAGTAAAATTTAAGAATCGATACAGAATATTTTATTTTAAAGCCTGCAGAGAAAGGAGGTCAGTCATTGTGTAGGTCACAGACTAATATGTTTAGTGGCACAGAAAAGTCATCAAATGCTGTTTAAGGTTAAAACCAAGGCTGAGTTCATAGAACATATTAAAAAATAAGCATTTCTTTACTAAAGAACTTGTTGCTTACAGCTGTCAAATTGGTGGGTCAAGTTGGTTTTTATGTATATTTGGGACCCAAATAAGAGTGGTATTTTTGGGCTGGGAATGGTCATATAATTCTAGAGCTTAATATCCACTACATTTTCTAAAAACAAATCTTCCAGGTACCCCTTAACCCTGTTGTGAGATGTGTTAACCTCATTTTGGGAAACTTGCTCATATGTTGCACTGTCTAACATCTTCTGCATTCTACAAATGTATTCCCAGTTGTCCATTATGACCAGACCGCCACCTTTATCAGGTTTCATGGTTCTCACCTGGAATGATCTGATCATTTCCAATCCTAGCGTTTCATCAGTACTAATGTTAGACCGAGTAGCCCTAATCTTACAGTCTTTTAACATTTCCTTAATGTCTAATTCACATATATTTTCAAATAAAGCAAGTGTGGGATTAAGCAAAGAGTTATAGACACTAGGGATTTTAAATCTGTCATTTGATACATGCTCAACATTATCAAATAATAACTTAAGGTTTAACTTATGTATGAAGCATTTCATGTCCATAATGATTCTAATTACATCGGTGTGTGTTGTAGGTACGAAGGTAAGTCCTTTTGTTAATAATTCAACCAAAACAGTTTTGACGTGTAATAAGGAAAACTTATATACTTTAAAGTCCCCAGTAACGTTTAAAAGGACCTCACAGTTCACTTTCTCTGTGTGTCTGACTGTGTCAGGTGTTATCTTCTCCGTTTGTTGTTCTTCTGCCGATTTTTCCTGGTCTGTGCCGTTCTCATCTGTCTTGGGTTGCTCCTTGGTGTTGTTGCTACCTGAAAATTTTCTTCTTGTGTACCCTCATCTTGGTCACTGATGTACATGTTTTTTTGTTGTATATTGGATTTACTCCTTGTGACCATGTGTGCCTCATTGCTATGGTTGCTGCTACTAGCTACGTTATCGTGGTCTTCCTGATTTGTATGTTGTACTTAACTTTATTTGGATATTACAGTTCTAGGCATTCTGATACTCATAATAGGTTGCCAGCTCTGTGACGTCAGTGGCTGAGGGTATGCAACCCCTTCCTGATAGGCTACCATGTCCCGATCAAGCTTTTTTTGTCTTGTAGCCTTTAATTTGATAATAAGCTGATCTATACTACTAAAAATACATTTGTACTCAAATAAGTACCTACAAAAGTCCTTGTCAGTTCTGATCTGTTCATCTAACTAGATGATTTCAGGTGTTAGTGCATCAATTAGGACTTGAAAATGTTTAGACATTATTTTAGTAGGTTCACACCTTGTTGGTCAAAGTGTTTTAACAATTCTAAATGAAATGCTGAGTTTAGCACTAGTCCTGTGGGGAATTGCCAGGACCGTAAACCTTTTGGTACTATCTCAAGTCTCAGGCACTCATCAAATTATTTAATCTCCAGTTGCAGTTTTTTTGCTTTTTAGAAGTTTGTGATCAAGTTCCTTTAATTTAGAAACAATGTCATGTTCTGCACTGTCACCTATAGCCAGGTTCCTCCGTTCATCCACATGGCTTTCCTGTGAGAAAGATACAGAACCATTTAGCCAATTGGTGACATCGGGGGTCCCAATAAGACCTGAGGTGGTATGGTTGTCCACTGATGGTCCAGGTGGTATACTTGCTACAATACTTGTAGCTGCAGTTGTCATGCCATTCCAGCCCACAAATATCACTCTTATTTGGGGTCCCAAAGATACATAAAAACCCACTTGATCCACCAATGAGACCACTCATAGATGCACGCAATTCAATTACATATGCATGCGCCAAAGTGGTAGATTATATAATAAAAAACTATGTCCACAAAGAGCCACATATATGTAAAGACTCTTGGTCCTTTTTGGAGAAAATGAACAATCTAACCTTTAATGGAGACTATGGCTTCTTGACAGTAGACCTTAAAGGTCTATACACGTCCATCCCCCAACATGTGGAGATTGAGTGGGTTATGCTGTTTTGGAAACAAAAGGGAGCCAATGAGTCTGACATCTCACTGGTAGGGGAATTGTTGGACATAATATTAACCAATAACTATATTATGTTTGAGAAGGAATACTACCTGCAAACAGTGGGGTAGCAATGGGATCACCCTGTGGTCGTAGTTTTGAAAATCTTGTGATGGCTAAATGGGAATTTGATGTAATAGATCAGAAAAGGGAAATACAACAAAAAATGTATTTTGACACCAGGTACCTGGACAAGATATTTATGATCATCAGTGGAGACTATAATACGGCTAATGAATTAGTAACATATTTCAATAGTAGTACAGATTTTTTAAGATTCATGTATCAATTTGACACTGATACTATGGCCTATCTAGATGTCTGTATCAAAAAAGAAAGAGACAAAGGGGAATATGTGGCAACCATCCACAAGAAGGAGACATATTCTAACTCCTTCCTGCACTTGTCCAGCAATCACCCATTCCATCAATAACAAGCAGTCATAAAAGGACAACTGGTAAGAGCTGCCAGAATGGTGACGGAGGATACAGACTTCACACTAGAATGTCAAAATTTAAAGAACATGTTCGTTAGGCGGGGGGGGGTACCCTGAATCATTAGTTGAAGATCTAATAGTAGAAGTAGCCACAAAAAGGGAGGAGGGTATTTTTGTACCCATCCTTAACAACATAAGTAAGGGAACAACAACTAATGTATTTCAATAAGTAACACAATAGAAAACTTTACTATGAGCTTGATAACAACATTTACCTGTGATGCTGGTAACATCTTGAATATGTTAAAGAAAAACTGGCATTTTTTGACCAGTGATCCCACATTATGTCAGACGTTGGGTACTAACCCAAAAGTCATATTTCGTAGAGGCCAAAACCTCAAAAGTTTATTAGAGCACCCAATCCAGAGAGAGTCTAGAAATAAAGGGATGTACAAATGTGGCACGTGTCCACAGTGTAAAGTTGTTGAAGTGGGAAATACATTTTATGTTAGAGGTATTAAACAGAGGATTAACAAGAGGTTTGACTGCAACTCTAAAAAGGTAGTTTATTAGGCTCAATGCAAACTATGTCCCGCATACTATATAGGGAAAACTGAGTGAAAGATCCAAGAATGGATCTATGAGCACCAGTATGCTATTTCAAGAGGCAAACCAGAGAGTGCATTAGCCAAGCATGTCCAACAACAAAACACACATGCTTTCAGTTACTTAATAATAGATCAGATTCCCCCAAATGTAAGAGGGGGACCTAGTTCATTAAAGCTAGATGAACTGGAACTTTACTGGCAAATTTTGTTTAACGCCTACAGTTATCCAGGTTTAAATGAAGCTTGCTCGATTTTATGTCTTTTAAAATTAAAGAGCTTAGTAAGATAATGTGAACTAATATAAAAATATTCTCAGTGTATAAAATTGTTAACATTATATTTGTTAATTGATTGTATTTATGCCTCATATATTTATGCACCAGGTACTAATGTATTTTTCAGCAGTTGGATTTGATGATTTTTATTGTATGTTTAAGCTAATACTTCTTTAATATAAAATTATTTTAATAGTAGTTGTGTTAGGAGGTAGGGCTGAATATTCAACAAATATGTATGTTATTTTACCCATTTCACTGGAAGCTTGTAAACACATGATCTGATGGTTAACCATTTAATTAATGAGTGGGTTATGTATGATTTTACCTGAGGAAGTCTGAGCGTTTGCCAGACGAAAAGCGCTTCATGTGTATGGAATACATTTTTGTGTTTTTAAGGCATTTCTACTTGTGCATCCTGATTGTTTTTTTTTCTCAGCATTTTTGTGACTATTTGAGTTGGTTTGTTCATTCAAAGTTTATTACTAATCCACTAATGTCCCCCTTATGTCACAACTAACATTAGAAGTGGCACTGCAATGTAAATAATTCTGGAAAGAGTGGACTCAACCCTGCTTCTGTACATCCCCTCCCTCTGCAGAGAGCTATTAATCAGCAGGAAGTGGAGGAAGTGAATGGATCATGGATGGCCTATATTCTAGGAACAAAGAAAAAACACAGTGTATGCTCTCAAGGTACATAATTTAAATCTGTACCACTGCCACCAATTAATATGTGATGGCATAGTACTATAAACCAACGTGATGCAACCAAATAATATTTGAGAGACAGGAGTTCTGGTTCTTCAGTCTTTACCTCTATTCTGAATAAAAAAAAATACATGTGAGAAGTTTGGCTTTAACTGTGTATAGCCAATGAGCACTGCTGCTTCAGGATATTACCCACACCAGACACATTCAGGTAAGGTTCATAGGTTAGTACTAAGCTGACTGCCCTTGCGAGCCATTTTAAGCCTAGCTAATTATCCCTTGTGAGGCTCAAAATCTGCACCTTGTGTTTGTAAGGCAAACATCTTAACCATTAGGCCACCCTCCCAACACAATGAAAGTTAACACTTAGGAGCTACACAGCAAGAATATAAGCTTTGGCTGCTATGGAGCTCACCCATCCCAGCCCAGTGTCTTATAGTGCTAGCTTAGCAACATTAACTGTACCTTGACTAAACCTGTTTCATTCATGAACCCAATAATTTCTAAAAGAGACTAATAATAATACTTACTTTTTCTTACTTACAGAAATTAGACTAATCAGTTTAAGAATTAAATAAGCAGACAGAGATTTGATTATACACTGAAATATAAACTAAAAAACAGATGGATTAGCTGGGTATTTATGATATTAACTCTTGCTATTCAATTAGCAGAATAAGTCTAGTGCTACTTCAAAATTGCAGAACAGGCAAAGAAACTGGAAATGAATCCTCTTATGCGGGGTAACAGACGGCCCTAAGCATAGAGTTCCAGCTACTAATTGAACAGATAATGGATGCTGGGATAAAGCCACAGGCTCGAAAGCTCATAGATACACCAGTGCTATGCAGGCATATGAAATCACAGGACATATTTCCTTATGAACATCCCTGGGAGATGGCTTGGAGTATGTCACTGCTAGGTATTGTTTGGTTGCCAGTGTCCTTTTCGACAAATCCATCCTTCGAAAGAATCCATGGTACTTACCTTCCCTATTAATTACAATTCAAAGGCAAACAATAGATCTTATGGAAAGTTCCAAGATGAATGAAGTAATACATGGATCTGGCAGGAAGAGGAAATTCTGCCAATGTGCGTGTGTGTTTAACTGTAACAGTTTTAACTTACAGCTTTTCGGTACCCTTACTGAAAAAAAAAACAGTTACTGTTTGAATACAGCTGTTTTCCTTTTTACAGTTCACATTTTACATTCTACAGTAAAAGAATTGCATGGTATGTATAGCTTTAATAGTTTTAATGTCATTTTTCTTTTTATCTTTCATTTTTTTCTACATCTTCACAACAAAAGCAGTTACTGGCTTTTATACTCCTTTTCACATTTCTTATCCTTGCTGCATGTCCCATAGGAGAAAATAAAGATAACTACAAATTTTGTAAAGCTTCTCATATGTACAATAACAATTCCTATTTAGGAAGCTCAGACTTCCATTCAAGATAGAGAACCAAGTACATCTTTATTAAAAACTGAAATGTAAGAAGCACATTACTGAGAAAAGACAATTGTCACACAGACAGATTCATGGTGTAGCCTGTGCACTGAGTATCAGAGACAGTGCAGAGGTCATCCTATTCCATCAACTGACACCCAAGACTTCCGCCTACATGTGCGCACACACACACACACACACACACACACACACACACATGCACACGCACACAGACACGCATACACGCACACACGCACACACGCACACACACACAGACACGCACACACGCACGCACACATGCACGCAAGCACACACACAGACACACACACTAGTTAATGGTTTTCACCAAAAGAATGGTGTACTTTTCCAAAAATATGTTGCTGTGCCTTTTAAATTCCATTTTTGACTGTGTGAATCTCCAAGAAGTCTTTCGTTGGCTTGAGCACTTTGCATTTGAGCCACTGAAAGAGCAGGGTTGGCAGCAGTCAAAAACAGAGCGCTGAGTGAGCTGAGCTAGGTAACTGGGTTTGGGAGATGTGAGTGGGAGAGAGACAGTTTCTTCTCTTTTTTGTAACATTTTATGGGGATCCCAGCTAGCACCAGACCACACCATATATCTCAACCTGTTAGCCCAAGTTTTTCTCATAGAATACTTTTTAGCTCTCTAAAATAAGGCTTCAGGCACTTAACAGATGGCTAGATGTGAAAAGAGTGGGTGTCACATTAAGCTAAGTTAAAATGCACTGGAAGGTCCTCCAGGAACAATTTATTAATTTGTGGCTATATTTATTTGCTATTCTAATGCAAAATAAGTCCTCAGCTAATTGCAGCAGATCTCTCAACTATCCCTGTTTTGGAAGAATGTTCCTATATTAAGGTCTGATTTAGAATGTCCGTATTTTTAGAGGTATGTCCTGATTTTCAAGCTTGATTTACCCCTTCACACAACTTTTAGTATCTCCCCTCATCATGGAAAACTGCACTACATAACCAACATACCAGTGTAACCAATAATTTAAAGAAACCGGAGACACATCTTACATCTGCCTTTTTCCTGAAGCAAAAATAAATGACGCTGTGTGGTAGAATTTTGAGATGCATTTTATTAAAGTCTACAGATTTTACACTGTCTCGTAGATAATGTCCTCATACTTTTCCATAAGTTTGTCAATAACATGTTCTTTGTAGCAACCCACATTCCTACTGGAAGTGGGAAGAGTTATGTGCTATATGGTATTCAAATG
Source organism: Protopterus annectens (assembly GCF_019279795.1). Lineage (NCBI taxonomy): Eukaryota > Metazoa > Chordata > Ceratodontiformes > Protopteridae > Protopterus > Protopterus annectens. The sequence goes on along the minus strand of NC_056742.1, from coordinate 530,708,466 downwards.
TTATGCTAATTAGATATCCAGGTGTTCACCTGGATGAGGATCGTCCTACTTTTTGTTCCTATTTTTAATGTCTGCAAGTTGAAAGGTATGGATTTCTTGTCTAAAGCTTTTGGAGTTATAGACAACTGCATTATGGTGAAGATGTTTATTTATTTATTTATCTATTTGCTAACCGTATAAGTGGGATGGTATAATGTGGCTGTATAGCTATGACCTTGACACAAGGTACCCAGATACTGAAACAAAAATAGTTGAACTTTGACATCTAATATTAATTGCGCATACCTCGGATAAGTTAAAATTAATAGAAAATCCTCAGATTAATAGCATCCGGCGAGAGCTAATTTAGAGAGGCTACAGAAGTGCATTTGTGAAGGTCTGTAGGATAACATAGTCTGAATCTTGTCACTTTACCACTGGGTCATTCTGGGACAGGGAGGTGAAGTGTAGAACTAAAATTAATTTGGTTATGTTTTTAGCTTTAAGTCACAAATGAGAGATTTAGTAAACCTATGCAACCCACTGCTGATTTATCTGAACATCACAAACTGAATATGCTATTTGTATTTATATACTGGTGTAGAAAAATGCTATATACTTTTTCATGAGTTTTATAGTTATCATATTGAATGAGACGCTGTACAGAAAATATAATCCATTTTCTTATTAAATTTTATAAAAACAAGCATATACAAACCCGTATAATGAGAAACATAATAAAATCATAACTATTTACAGAGGCCCATAACAAAATTCAATATAATAAACCAAACCATTAAAACTTATCTAGTAAATCACTTAATTTTGACCAAGATCTATACTAATGTGTAACATTAGATGTTTTCATTGTTATGGTTAACAGTTCCTTTTTATAAACGTTGTTAGCCAAACATACAAATTCACTAAAAGATAGAGTAGTTTTACATTTCCAATTTTTTGTAACTACTTTTCTTGCTAGCTAAAATGGACCAAAGAAGAGGCACTTGTAATTTAGGGATAGAGTCTGGAACTGGAGCATTAAACAAGATCAGTGAATTAGGTATAATACATTCATCCATCCACAATGCTTGAGCAAAATTTTTAAATTCAGCCCAAAATGGTACTACTATTGTACACTCTATTGACATATGAAGCCAGTCTGCATCAGAATCTTCATTCTATCTTCAACAATTAATTTCCCAGTTTTATATATTAATCCAATGTTATGATGAGTTCAATAAACTCTATGAAGAAATTTCCAAGTATAAATTTTCCAATACAGAGAAGATGTATAGTTTTCTCTGCAGACTTTAGAATTAAACTTTTATCAATATTAGAGAAATCAGTCTTATTAATTTTTGATGGGTAATTCCAAAGAGAAGAATCTGAGGAAACCCTATTCTTATAACCCTATATAGTACTGATAAGTAAGATTTATTACTAGTTAAATTACTTTTGATTTTAAAGAAAAACTCCAGAATTGTAGGGATACATTTTCCTTGAAAATCCATAGAGGTTGTAATTTTATCACTTACATATTTTTGCAGCTTTGTATATCATAGGAACATAGGATCATAGGAAGTTACTAAGCTATTGTCCCTAATGCCCTTACAAGCCTGGCCAAGAATTTAGCTCATGTTCTGACAAGTCAGCACCCTATGCCACTGTCCAGCAGGGACACAGGTGGAATCCCAGGGTGTATTTTCTGTTCCCCATCCAGTTATCCAGGTTGCGCTTAAAAAGGTGATAATGAGGTACTCTGCTTGGCACACAAATCTGTCCCACCAAGAAGTCCTATTGATGCCACAGACCAGGTTGAGGTCGTGCGTGTGGGTTACTCGAGTGGAGCTTGACTTGCGGATATGCAGCAGTCCCATCAAGGAAGGGTCTGATATTACTTTGTATGCCAGACAGAGGTCACCTCTGAGGAGTCTGTATGAGACTGAGTAGAGGGACAGGGGTTTTATCCTATCTGTGTAGGGTAGATGTTTGAGACCCTGGATTCTCCTGGTGAGGAACCTCTGTGGTCTCTCCAGCTGCTGCATGTGCTTTGTAAGGTACACGCTGAAAGGGGCATTGTACTCAATAATGGGTCTTATAAGGGAAGAATACAAGGATGCTATGACCTCCTTGTCCCTAGATGAGATACCCTTCTTAATGAGGTGGGCCATGTAGAAATCTTTTTGTACAATGGAGGCAATATGGTGGTCAAACGTCAGGTTGCTATCAACCTGGGTGCCCATGTCCCTCATAACTGATTGTGTGCTTAGGACATTGTTATTAATGGGATAATCTGTGGGGACATCACTCTCCCCAAAAGGAATGATGATGCATTTTTTGGCATTCAGTTTGAGGCCATGTTTCTGGCACCACTAATTTGTTTGGGTGAGACCCTCTTTGAGGATGTCCACATCACTAGGGGAATTGATGACAGTGCCTAGCTTGCAGTCATCTGTAAACTTGGTCAGCCATAGCCCACTGTTTTTGGCCTGAAACTCAGAAAAGTATATCCCAAACAACAGAGGTCCCAAGTTGGATCCCTGGGGTATGCTGCTCATTACAGGTCTACTGCTTGAGGTGGCTTCCCCAATTTTGACTAGGTGGATTCTATCAGTGAGCCAGTTTGCTACTCATCTGGTAACATACTGATTGATGCCTGGTTGAGAGAGCTTATTATACCCAAGTGGGGAATAGTATCAAAGCCTTTGGCCAGCTCAAGGTAGCCAGTGTGCACCAGTTTCCTCTATTCCATGACTTTGGTGACTGTCTCAAAGAAGTCGACCAAATTTAGCAGGCATGACCTCCCTTTGACAAAACCAAACTGTGTGGATCGAGTGTTTGTAGGTTGCCAATACCCTTGTTAATTATGTCCATGATAATCCATTCCATGGCCTTGCAGATCAGGCTAGATAGACTGATGGGTCTATAATTTCCCTGATCTGTGGAGCTCTACTTTTGTGCAGAGGAATGACAGTGGCTGTCCTCTACTCAGCTGTGATGAAGCCAGCACTCAGGCTTTGGTTGAATAGGGTGCCTAATGGTGCAGCAAGTTCTTCCCTGAGTTCATGTAGGTTCCAGCCTGGGATATTATTGGGTCCCATGGAGGCTATATTTTTCACCTTTGAGAGGGCAGTGATGACTTGCTCCCTAGAGATAAGGGGAGGTGTGCAAGTGCTGGGGATGTCCTGATTTACTGATGGGGGACAAAGGGCTGAAGTGTTTGCTGAACCTGCCTGCCAGCAGGTTGGCTATATCTACGGCATTTGTGTATGTGGTATCCTTGACCACCAGTTCCAAACAGATCCAAGTGTTTACTCTGAGACTGCAGACATATGTGAAGAAGGCCTTATGATTAGCTTTAGTAGATGTGGTCATTTTGGACTTGAAGTTTGCTTTGGAGGATTTCACTAGTGTTCTTATTTGCTTAGTCAGGCTAAGGACAGATTGCTTCCAATTAGGCACCTGCTCCTTCTTGGTCCTGGACAGAATATTTTCCTTTTATTATAGAGTTTATTTATTGCAGATGTTCACCAGACAGGTTTATTCTTCCTTGAGGAGGATGATTTTGTCCTGTTGGGTATTCCTGATTTCATGCAGCTGTATAAATGTTCATATAGTACTTTGGTGTAGGTTTGGACATTTGTGCCAGCATGAGGGGGGGCCTGGGCCAAGGCTAGGCCAGCCAGGCGCCGCTCTACGCTTGCCTACTTTTCCATATTTGTTTCTAGAATAGGAATAGGAGGGGGGCACCAGATGGTGTGGTGGGGGGCGCCCTGGAGCTCTTTTGCCTAGGGCACCAGTTGACCTAAGGCCGCTCCTGTGTGCCAGTTCCCACAGAGGGGGAAGGGGTTGTGAATCTGTTTATACATTCCCTCAGGTGGTTGTAATCAGCTTGGCAGAAGTTTTTTTGCTTGACCCTAGTTGGGTGGGTCAGGGGAGGTGGTGACTTTGAACATGACTGCTTTGTGGTCGGATCTTACCAGGGAGGATGACACTGTAAGGATGCTGTAGTGGTTACTCATGTTGGTTAATACGAAGTCCAAGATATTATCACCTCTTGTGGGGGGTGTCGACCAGTTGGTGCACGGCATTTGCATTGACAAAATCAAGGAATCTCTGTGCATTTGTGTTTTGGCATGAGTAGTTCTTTCAATCTATGGTTGGATAGTTAAATTCACTCAGGATCAGGGTAAATTGTTGAATCTTGATAGATTCGAAGAGGTCCAGATAGATGGAGTGGGCCTGTAGCTAGCTATGATTTGAATAGGGGTCTTGTCAATGGTTAACTGCATCTGAAGTGTCTCCTGTGAATCATACTGTCTGACAAGCATGGAGGTGTATATGTCTTTAATATATACTGAAACTCCACCTTCTTTTGCTTTGCTGCCCATGGTTTGGGGTCTGAATGTATGATAGGAGTAAGTTGGTATGGCTGGGGTGCTCTCCACAGCTTTGAATGAAGTTTCTGTGACTGCACAGATGTCAATATCTTCCAGGGTTAAGAATGCTTGAAATGAGTGCAGTTTCATGTTTAGACTCCTAGCGTTTAGCAGCATGACCTTTAATTTGCATTTTGATGAAATTTTCATGTTGGTGGTTTTGACCTCATGACATCACCTAAAAACGGCACTATGGGGGAGACAAGAGCCTTTGCCAGAAGACTGAAGCCCAAGGTAGACAGATGCAGGCCATCTCTGGCAAAATATTGTGGTCGTCGATCATATCTTCCTAGGCTGTCAGGTACTGGATCCCCTTGGAATGATACCAAAAACTAATCCAATTGTTAAAGTCAATCATTTTCTGTTTATATTGAGGCATTATTCCAGGTGATGATAGAATGTGGATTAAGACTAGGAACATACCTGCCTGGGACACATATTCAGCAAGCTTGATAATGTCTATTTTTGTATAGTATAGAGAGGTATGTCTCAAGTCATTCATGCCAACATGGACTATGACAGAGTCATAGCAGTACCTGTTGCTGAGAGACTTGAGTGCATGTGTGTTATGGTAGATTCTGGCACCTAACAAACAACTAACCGTGACTTTCTCCTTATTCAGCCTGGTGAGGGGCACATCTGTTTGTCACACAATGGGGTCTCCTATGACTAATATGTTGGGTTTAAAGTTAGGCCTTAGTGGCTGTGAGAAACAGGAGTGTGGACTATGTGTGGTGTGTGGTATGGTGGGCTGTGGAGTTCATGTGTGTTTTGCCTCAGAGGTCTCTTATTTGGTTATGTTTTTGTTGAGAACCTCCGCATATGTGGGTATGTATTGTGTAGGTGTGAGTGGTGTTTGAGGTGTGGTGTTTGTGTTGACAACCTTTTCAGTGCCAGATATACTGGCTTGTGAGGGAGAGAGCATAGACTCTCTGTTCTTAATGTAATTGTGTCTCTCACAATTTGTGTTCCCAGGTGGTAGTAGTAGAGGGTTGTTTATGTACATGAGGCAGTTGCTACACTGTCTCAAGATACCCATATCAACCAGACTGGCAGGAGAAACCATGGGAAATTATTCTCCATATTTGCCAGAATCTGAGGGAGAGAGTCCAGAGACAGCTAAGGGGGTAAAGGGTGGAAGGTCTATGATGAGTACTACTAGGTGATGACACAAGTACTACTAAAGGAAACATTGTAGCTGGAATACCTGGCAATGGGTTAAAAACAGTACAGCTGTGGTGTGCAATGTGCAAACAAGCCCAAACTAGCTCAAATGCAGGGTTTAAATGCCACAAAAAATAGAAGATTCTAGTTACACAGAAATCTAGCCAATCCTGATAGCCCTGCTCTCTTTATAAATCAGCTTGTGCCAGACAAGGTCCAGGCAGCCCTGCTACTCTCGCTAGCAGAGAAGATTGGCCTCTACCAACACAAGATGGCTGCTAGAAACGCAGAAGGCAAACGCAAGATGGTTGCAAGAAACAAAGAAGGCAAAAACAATCATCACTGTATGCAGCAAACCTGTATCTAGACTATCCTACTCAATTTAAGGGTTAAGAATACAGCAAAGCTCACTGATTGTCAAGTTGTCCTAGAAGTGTGAACTGTTTCATGAGTCAGCCAGAGATGTAGAGCAAATGCACTGATCAAATACATGAAAGTGAGGTTTGACATACACTGTGTAAATGCATGTTCCTAAGTTGCTCTGTTGCCAAGTTATGGCTCACCAGCAGTTAACACAGCTTCCCTAGCTGCAGTATAGTATCCATTTTCCTCAGCACTCTGGTATAACAATGTAATAATTAGTTTTACTAATTTCTTCCCTGAAAAAGGAGGACCTTTTCAATAATGGGAGATAGCAAGACATTGTGGTTCTTTTGAACTTTTTTAAGTTGTTGCTTTATCTGTTTAAAAATTTCATTTAGTGGCTCACTGCTGTTTTTCTGCTGTGATAAATATTTCTGTAGTGTTTTCTGCCTAAAATAGTGTAGCTAGTAGCTGTAGCACTGCCCAGTTCAGGTTTGAGGTCTCTGTGGCCTGGTTGATTGTTTGCAGTGTTTGTTCTGAGCACATGTTTCAGGCCATCTTGGCTTAGCAGAAGCCTTTCTTCTTTACCTTTAGTGAGGGTAATTGTTGTTGATTGGCTACTGGCTGGTAGAGGCTGGCTGGTCTAGGGCTTTGAGTAAGCACTCATTGGTTCTTTTGAGCTTTTTTAAGTTGTTTCAGGTTGTACATTCTGGTATTTAAGTCCAACTTTGAAAGGATTTCTCTGCAGACAGACTGAGCTGAGCAGAGGAGGGGCACTGACCACAACCCTGATCTGTGATATATAACAGTAAGTATCTTGTTTTTTTTTTTTTTTGCTTATTTTTGCTAGTCATTGCTTATTCTAGCCATTTATAGCACTGTTTATTGTCTGCTGCATGCTTTTTACTGTATTTTATTGCCACAAACTAATCTGCATGGTTGTACTAAAATTGTCTGCCTTGCAGGGCCTGATAAATAAGGTTTTTACTGTCACACTGTTTGTAAAGCTTTTTTAGCTAGTTTCACTATGTGAAAGGCATTACCTGGAAATTTTCTCCATTTGTTAGGCATCTGTTTGCTTGTTCTGATTTCCTGCCAAGGACTGTATCATATAGCTGATTTGTTTGCAGTTAAAAGCATTCTCTAGAGTCCCCTTGCTCCTTTACCTCTTTAAAACTTTCATTTAGTGGCTCACTGCTGTTTTTTTTTTTCTGTGATAAACAATTCTGTAGTGTTTTCTGCATAAAATACTTTCCCAGCATCCCTCCCTATTGGTATCTTGTTCTTATACTTGGAAGCTTTACAAGTCCCCACCCCTACTGTAAAATTGATTTGGGACACTCCTCCCAGTCTAGTGTCATTAGCTCATTCTACCTAATACAGAGAGAACATTTGAGATGGCCAACCCACTTAGTTTCTTAACCTTGAATTATCTTATCTCCTTTCTCCCTTTCCACTTTACTAAAAAAATCCACTTTGCTAGAATCTACCATTGCTAGAATCTCCTTGTGTTCTGAGTGTGCTTCTCAAACAATCTGGAAATATGGAGCTGATAAGTATATTTTGGCACTTTTTAACTATTCAGAATTCTGCACTGTCTTAATTTTTGCTTGACTGAATTATTTATATATTTGCTGGCATTGTTTTCTGATACTCTTAGTGCCTCCATTTTGATTTTTTCCTAATTTACTGCCTTCTGCACTTGTTTTTAGTATGTTTTTTAATTTAATTGCATTTATTTAAACTGTATTTGCTTTAATATTGCTACACACTCAAGTGTGCTAGCTTGCACTGCATTTGAATTGTTTTTACTGCTGTTTTAGCTGCTTTTCTGAAAAAAAGTTCTAAGCTTGTTTCCTGCCTTTCCTGTAACTAGTCTAGTCCAGATACAAATTTGCTGTATCCAGGACTTTTTGTAAGCTTCTGAGACCCCCCAAGCCTTTCTGTGTTGGAGGGAAGCCTTCTAGCTCATCAGTGGGAGTGGTAAGCACTAGGTAGCCTATCTACCATAAGATGAGTGGTCTGGCCCAGAAATTATAGTTTATTGGCCATTTGGGCAGTTTTTCCATCTCTTAAAACTTTATGGTTTAAAATCCTGCATTTGTGCTTGTTTCCCACCTTTCCTGTAACTAGTCTAGTCCAGATACAGGTTTGCTGTGTCCAGGACTTTTTGTAAGTGTCTGACCTCCCCAAGCCCTTCTATGTTGGAGGGAAGCCTTCTAGCTTATCAGTGGAAGTGGTAAGCACTAGGTAGCCTATCTACCACAAGATGAGTGGTTTCTGGCCAAAAATTGTAGTTTATTGGCTGTTTGGGCAATTTTTCCATCCCTTCAACTTTCTGGTTTAAAAGCCCACGTTTGCATGGGTTTGCACTTGTTTAAGCTCCACACTGCAGTGTCAGGCTGATGCAAACTATTACTGGTGCCAGAAAGTCTGCTGTTCAGTTTTACCCTTAGAGCTTGCTAGTTCTTTCTCTCTTGCACTTCAAATAGACTAATCACTTTGTACTTCAACAAGTTTTTGTAGCAATTATTGTAGCACACCTAAGTGCCATCAGTACTAGTTGTTCTTAATGGAAATAGCTCCAGTACTTAGTAGTCATGAACACCCCTCCTGGCATGATTAAAGAGCAGTTCCCTGTGCTTTCTCCTATTAACCTGGTGCACTTGGGCATTCTACGGCAGTGCAGCAACTGCCTCATGTACACAGACAACCCTCTTCTCTTACCTCCCAACACTCAGACTTGCAAGAGATGCATTTATATCACCAAATTGGAAGCTATGTACTCTCTAGCCAAGACCGGACTAGCTGGTCAAGAGGAGCAGGTCAACACCTGCACCACACCACATGGAATGCATAGCCTTCCAGAACACCCACTATCATAGCTCTCACATAAAAACACAAACCCCACACCCACTTTTGCAGAGGCTCTCAACAGAAATTTATCCAAACAGCAGTGACCTCCAAGACAGAAATGCACTTGACCACCACAGCACAGCATAAACCGCAGGACAAATAGCTCACCTCCACAGTGTGCCCCTCTACCTAAACCCCTAAGGATAAACACCTTGCCCAATACACTAATCACAGGTGACTCAATAGTGAGGCACACAGATGTCCCACTCACTAGGTTGAATAAGGAGAAGGTAACAGTCAGCTGTCTATCAGGTGCCAGAATCCAACACATAACACATGCACTCAGGTCACGCCACAAAAAGTACAAGTATGACTCTGTCATTGCCCATGTGGATGTGAATGACCTGAGATGCACCGAGCTCTTGGATTATATGGCCCAGGCAGGTATGATACTAGTCCTGAGCAGTAATACCATCACCCAGAATGATACAGCAGTACAAACAAAAAATGATTGACTTCAACAATTGGCTAAGTTTCTGGTGTTATTCTAAGGGGATCCAGTATCTGTCTGCTTGAGATGACATGACTTGACAGACCTCAGTGTTTAGCCAGAGATGGCCTGCATCTGTCAACCCTGGGTTTCCGGGTAATGGCTAAGGCTCTCACCACCCCTATAGTGCCTTTTTTAGGTGGTCTTCCAAAGACCAAATTGCCGCTATAACAGCTATAAATAAATGCAATCTGAGGGTCATGCTGCTCAATGCTAGAAATCTAAATCTCAAGATGCACTCACTTGAAGCACTCCTCAAACTGGAGAACATCAACATTTGTGCTATAACAGAGACCTGGTTTAAAGTGGCAGAAATCACCCCTCCACTACCAGGCTATAACTTATTCCACACCCTTCAGCCCTGAAACATGGACCGAAGCTCCAAAGGCGGTGGTGTCTCCATATTCATGCACACCTCCAGACTAGTAGTCCAGCATAACACATCCGAGATACTTCAGGTACAACTAACACTGGGTAAGACACAGATCTGGGTCATAGACTGCTATAGGTCCCCAACCATGTCCCTAGACTCTCACTCCACGTTCCTAAGTACCCTGGAATCTATCAAGGTCCAGCCCAACACTCTCTTACTATGAGACATCAACTACCCCTCCATCAACTGGGAAAACTACTCAAGCACCAATACACTGGCACAATGCTTCATGAAATTCATAATTTCCAATGCCCTGGACCAGCTCATTCTGACCCCCACTAGAGGAAGCAACATCCTTGACCTGGTTATTACTAACATGGATGACCATTGCTCTACACTAATAGTCAATCCCTTCCTTGTCAGATATGACCATAAACTAATCACCATTTATTTATTTATTATTTATTTATTTATTTCAGTTTTATTACCGAGGAAGTCCACTGGGCCCAAAGGACCTGTTTCAGTGGAGGCCCGGGGAGAAAAGCTCCAGGAAACATAATACAGTACAGATATAAGAGACACAGAGATATAAAGTATAGGACTTACAGAGTTACATTGTATAGGACAGTTTACAAAGTCTGTACAGAGTCACACATAGTCAAACAAAATAGCTTATGGTTGCTCAAATGGTAATAAAGATACATTTATGCAAACATTCGAAGAAACACACCTTTAAAATAAAGGTAGAAAACACTTTGCATGCACTCATTTAAAGTATGATGCTATTTACAATATTTACACAGTTATGTTGTGTGATAAGTAGCTCTTGGAATTGTAGAGAGCTTACACACACTCATGGTGAAGTAACTATGGGAGATATTAGAGAGGTTAGGAACCTGTGAGATCCAACCATGGAAATCCACATCTCACCCACATCCCCCACAAAGGTAATCAACTTGAAAAACTTCTCCAAAGCTGACTCTGGACTTCTAAAAACAGAAGTGGCTAACTTCATGGCACCCATGCCAATGGAAAATAGCTGCATGACTGCCGAATCATACACCAATGCACTGTACGAACATGTACACAAATGCATGGAACTAGCCATATCCAGCAGAACCAAGATGCTATCCTCCAAAAAAAGGAAGCCAATCTGGTGGGCCCCTGCCATTAATAAATTCTACAACAGAAAGAAGAAAGTGTTGCAGAAAAAGGTGAAGCCCCAAGTCTGGAAAAACTCCCTTATTAGCCTCAACATAAAATTGAGATCCCTCATCAAATCCTGTAATGCCAGATATGAAGGCAGAATTGTGGCAGACACTAAAAAAAATCACAAAGCCTTCTATAGCTATATCAAGAACCTCCACGGCAATACCCAGATTTGCTCTGAGGTACTGCACAATGGTACCTCCTATACTCAGCCAACAGATATTGCCAACATACTGGCCAACAGATTCAGTGCAAGCTTTCCCCCTTTCCCCCACAAAAGGACCAATCACAATACCGGAAGAATGCCAGGCACCCAGCATTACTGCAGCACAGGTTAAAGCTACATTGTCCAAGGCCAAAAATACATCTTCCATGGGACCCAATAATATCCCTGGCCATGTTCTACATGAACTACAAAGTGAACTAGCACCACATCTGTGTGCCCTGCTCAGTCACAGCCTCACCTTAGGCTTTCTCCCTACCGAATGGCGCACTGCTACAGTCATCTTTCTTCATAAAGGGGGAGTGACTACAGACCCTGAGAATTATCGTCCCATTAGCTCGATGAGTCTGATATGTAAAGCTATGGAGCACATCATCATGGACCTGATTAACAAAGATATAGGAAATCTCCAAACTCTAGACCCCACGCAATTTAGCTTTGTGAAAGGGAGATCATGTCTGTTCAACCTGGTTGATTTCTTTGAGTCAGTCACCAGGCCTGTGGATGAACGTAAGGCAGTGCATGCAGCCTATCTTGATCTTGCCTAGATCTTAGGGAATTATTGATAAACTCACCAAACTAGGCATCAACCCCTATATCACTAGGTGGGTTGCAAATTGGCTCACAGCTAGAACACACAGTGTGAAAGTAGCAGACTCCAAGTCAGACTGCCGACCAGTCATGAGTGGAGTCCCCCAGGGATTGGTCCTGGGTCCTTTCTTGTTCAACATCTATTTCTCAGAAGTGCAGGCCAATATAAAGGGACTCTGGCTGACCAAGTTCGCAGATGACTACAAGCTGGGAGCCATTATTAACTCCCCAAGTGATGCAGACATCCTGCAGAAAGGCCTCACTGAGACCAATTACTGGTGTTCAAACCATGGCCTTAAGCTTAACACCAAAAAATGCATGTCAGCCCCTTTGCTAAAAACTCAGTTCCCACTAATTACCACATTGATGGGAGCCCACTGAACACTGAAGGCATTATACAAGATTTGGAGACGCAGGTTGACAGCAACCTCTCCTTCAACCACCACATTGCCACTGTGGTCAGAAAGTCCTTCTATGTGGCACATCTCATTACCAAGGGTTTTGCATCCAGTACGAAAGAGGTCATCTTCTCAAATCTACTCTTCCATCATTAGACCAATCATTGAGTATAATGCCCCATCTGGCATGCCCCTCAGTAAACACCTGCAACAGCTGGAGAGGTCACAAAAGCACCTCATGAAGAGGATCCTAGGCTTTAAACACATGTCCTACATGGACAGACTCAAAAGAGTCTAGCTATTCTCTGTTTCATATTGCCTACTTAGAGGCAATTTCTGGTTGACTTACAAAGCCATGTCTGACCAGGCTCTGTTAGAAATGCTACATCTAAAGAAATCCCAATCCCTCTGCACCACACACTCTAGAGACCTCAACCTCATTACCACAATCAACAGAACATTCTGGAGGGACAGGTTCCTCACCCAGAGACTGCTCATGCTCTGGAATAGACTTCCAATACATGTCAAGCAGAGCCCCTCACTAGCCCTCTTCAAGAGAAATCTTGATGAGTGGATAGGAAATAGAAAGTTCACCCCGGGGATCACTCCAGTGGCTCTACTCGACAGAGGCACTAGGAACTGAGGTTGGGCGGCACGATGCCAGGGCAATCCTATGGTCTAGGCTTGTAAAGGCTCCAGGACCATTAGCCTGGTACACACCTATGACCCAAGGGAGCAAATTATTATTAACAGAAAAAAACCGAGAGAACAAGAGTGAGAGTGCAGACTAAAGTGCTTTGAAGCAACGATGAGAACCACTCTGCAAACAAGTGATTGTGAAAAATAGTGTGAACTATAGACACTTCAGTCTGATTTATAATCTCAGAGAATGAATATAATTCCTTGTTTAATAAATAGCAGTATTTCTTAGCTTATAACATTGTGGTTTCCTACCTATCCATACAGTTCCTATGAATTCTGTATGTGCACATAGTTCATGTTATTTCACTTGTGTTAAACTGACAAACTTTGAATAGTATGTACACAACATATCAGGAAGATAAAAAAAATTATTTGCTAGTTAGCTGCTATTATCTGATGCCTTCTAGTAAATGATACCACTCTAGTTATCTTTTACTCTCCTTTCAGTAACTACTAAAATACTTTACCGATAATTAGTTTCTTAGTACTGTTTTTTGTCTTTTCGGCTTTTCCCGGTTAGGGGTTGCCACAGCGGAACTCCAGTCTGCTAATGATTGGAAGTAGATTTTTATGGTGCTGAGTTGCCAGCCCGACACCCAATCTTCAGTGAAGGCACGCCCATTCGCACATGTCTTTCGAACGCCACTCGAACACGGAGAAGACATGCAGACTCCACACAAAAGGCACTCCAGTGGAGAATTGAACAGGAGAACCTCTTGCTGTGAGGCAACAATGCTACCGCTGCACCACCATGGATTGCTCCACCTAAATTGCTTCCCCTTCTTCATACTTACAAATACTCAAATGTATTTTATTTGAATTGTTGTTTGAAAAAAAAAATTGTTAGTTAATAGATGACTTTTGGATAACCTTTTCCTGTAAATTAAATCTGTATAATATCAATGCATACTAAAATTGTAAGTGTGACATATTATATCTAAGTACATTGTTCATAATTCTCTGTATGTGGAGCTTTTCTCCCCAGACCTTGTCCGAAAATGGGTGACCAACCAATCAGACTTTCCCAGTAAACAAGTGTAAAATAATAAATAAATTAAAAACGTCAACATACACCTGAAGTAGATGCACTAACACAAAGCATGTTGAAGCTTTAATTATTTGCAGCTACTACTTCCAAACTAATTTGCAATTTGCACCTATAAAATACAATGAATGATCATTATTTTATTATCATTATAATTAGTTCAGCAGCAAACAAAAACTTATAAAGTATATTCAAACCATACTTTTAGTATTTCATTTTTCTTGATTTCCCCTTTCATGCTGCTTGTCTGAACATTCTATTGGTTTACTTCCTGTTGAGAGGTGAGTCAAAGTTCAACACACTTCTTTCTGCTTGCCGCTGTACTGAGAAAAAGTCTGAGCTGCTGCTGTTGTTATCAAAATAAGCTCAAGCTATTATTACATTCTCAAAAATAGATTGTCTGAGTGGGAAAATCTAGTAAAAGACACTGTTTTGTTTAAAAATGGCTCGAGATTGTGTTTGGCAATCGTGAATTAAATAAAATAGCCATTAAGCTGTTTTATATCAAATGAGTTACCCTCTACATTCTACAGATAAAACAAAAGCTTCCCCAGTTACCCCAACACAAGTTTAATAAAACATACTCAACTTAAATATTTTAAAAGTAATAACTGTAAAATAAAATTAAAGAAACATCACAGTATAACAGTTACTTAATTGAAACAATTAAATGTTGCACTTATTACACAAGCAAACAAGCCTATTATTAATAGCTAGTTCCAAGAGACATAAGAGTTATTTTTTAAAAAGCATATAACTTAAAAATCTGAAAATTAAATGTATTAATAGATAGAAGTGAAGCAAATGTCAACTTAAATACATCTTATCCTTCTATTAAGACTTTGCTTTCTATGTTAGGAAAAAAACATTATTTAGATAACAATAAATTATTTCTAATAACAAGAAATTAAGTATTTTAATAAATAAAAATGGCTTTTACCTTATACTTGATGATGAACTTTTAAAGATAGCAAAATTATATGCATGAGGGAATATCATTTAAATAAAATAACAATACCATTGCTTTTCTTTCAGTTTTTTACTATTTTTATCTTTAGATGTCCAACCATTTCTTGCTGCCTATCTCTTTAAACTAGTAAGAGACCAATCCATATCTTCAGTTTTATCTAATAATTTCTTCTTTTTAGAAAACTCCAAAGCATCTTCCAGTGTATTCAAAGTTTTTTGACCATCAGGTAAAAAGATCTTAATTCTGGCTGGGAAAATTAGTTGAGCTTTAATGTTCAGCTTTTTAAAAACTCTTTTCGAATAGAATACAGGGTTTTCTTTTGGTCATAACAGATAAAGTATAGTCATTATCAAACCTGACAGTGTTCCCTTTTACTTTTATTGAAGAGTTTGCCCAGGCAGACTTCAGCATCAAATCCTTATCGTGACTGGAGAGGAAATTAACAATAATAGATCTGGGAACAGGAAGGTATATTTTTCAAAGATGAAGGCAAAAGGGACATATGAGCTGTTTTAATACCAAAAGTGAGAGAGAGCTTCTGGCAGATTAAGAGGTTTAGGTAACCAGTTATTCAAAAACTGCAACATATTGCCACCTTCTTACTTCTCTGGAATGTTGTATGTCTTTATATTATTCTCCTAGATCTACTCTCTAGATCTTCTATTTTCTCTAAAAGTAATATATTCTGCTTTAAAATGAATTCTGTGTGGTTTTCATTTTCTGCCATATAAGTTAAAGAAAATTTTTACAAACTTGATTTTCTTTCAAAACTGTTCCAAGTTAGTTTATAAAACTCAAAATAGAGCTGTAGATAAGTTTTTAAGTTTGTATAATAAAATCCTGTCAGGAAAAAATAAAGGGGAATGTGTTGGATGAGGTAGTAACACAATGTGTCAATTGGTTTTCTGATTCATCCCAACACAAACCACATTGAATATCGATTACCCTTTGTGGCCCAGCATAATACTAGGTAGATGGCCACTGATCATTCAAAAAAGGGACACATTTTACATAAAGGGTACAAGACTGCCTCGTACATGAAGAATAATCATTTGGAAATACCTTTGCTTGCATGGGGATTAAAGTATAAGAAACAGATGTGTGACAAATGTCAGGATACTGCTGACTTACTGTTTGTAATACAACCTCCCAAATGTTATAAACTTCCTAATGATGTCACACCCCAGTGTTATGGATGTTGTCATATGTTACATTGTATATAGGTGTTCATGCCATGTCAGATAGACACATACACCCATCATCCTGGTCAAAGGCGTGTAGTTGTTCCAGAGGGTGAGGTATTATTTTTATTGTTATATTTTACACACGGGCTACATGTTTGTCACATATAATCCAATAGTATCTCGGGCAGAGGCTTTCGATGTTCACATTTACACACAGTACAATGGTTATACTGTTGTTTTTATAATAATAATGATGAAACAGAGTCATACATGTGCACAACCTCTAGGCATGGGATGAGTACTGCACAGGAATTTTCCACGTTGTTACAGAAAGTCATGCCCCAGGTTTCAATAATGCCTACACTAAGTGTACACTAAGTGCACACTGTTCTGAGTGAACATAAAACAAAGACATAACTCACACCTTCTTCCTCCTAATTTTACTTTTCCTACTGATATTCTTGCAGCTTTAAATATTGACAGGGATTCATAAAGGTTACCCCAAAGTGTAGACTATATGTACACTTAGTGTAACCTTTCTGAGAGACTAGAAAGCACATAAAATGTGATAAATATGTTCTTTAATACATATTGTGTACACTTAGTGTAGGCTTTATTGAATCTGGCTCCATATGATGTGCTTCCATTAGTGGAAGCAGGCTTGCACCAGGCCATGGTGCAGCAGGAGGTTACGGGTGTACTCGTGTTGGGAAAATCCTGAATGCATTGACATTATTGCATAGCGACATGGTTTACTACTATGTATTCTGATCTATGTTACTGCAGTACTGACCACTATAGTGCCATCTTTGGCCATGTATTGACGGTGCAGAAACAGTGTCTGTGGTGCACCCCTATTAGTTCAAGTATTGCTTGCAAGTGAGCACATGACTAGTGCTTTGTGAATTTTGTGTGTCATGCATGGGGTTTTGGTTTGCCATTTGTGTTATTCAGAGATGTTTGTGGATTGGCTGTAGTCTGCCACAGACGTCTTCTATATTGCACTGATGCTTTGTAGCAGATAGCAAAAGTAAAAATTCTTTGGTGTACAATGCATATCATATCTTTTGATTTCCACATTAAATGTATGTACAATATTGTGGAAAGTGTCTTTAATAGCACCTACCTACTACAAACTGTCAAACTGTTTGCACTAACAATTACATCATTAGAATTCTAGGTTACATGACATGGAATCAGGAAGTATTTGGACAGCTGCTCAGCCCACAGTAAATACAAATTGAAGCTTACAATGAAGTAACTGAAGGAAAATCTATTTATATTATAATCAGAAAGCCCACTTTGAGAACATAAGTACAGCAAAAAGAAATTGCAACAAAGATCTTTGCATAAGATCTTTAACTAATCGAGTAATGCTGATTTAAAGGAAGTATGAAAAAAGTGATTTATGATATCTGCAGGGAATGTATTTTAACCTGCAGGTATTATTTTTGAAAATGCTGTTTCATCATTAATCTAAAGTCTTTATTGAGCTATAGGACTCTTTAATATACTTTTTTGATAAATAACAACTTTGGTATAGTTTAAGATACGTTTTAATATGGTTTCATTCATAATTTATTCATTTGGTGATGTTTTAAATCAAATGAACTAATGTGTTTGTTTGATTGGTCGTAGTGTTTGGTGGGTTTTATTAAGTCATTTTAAAAGTGTATAAAAGGAAATTACATTTTTAGGAGATTGTTTCTGAAGAAGTTCCAAATAAAGAAGGCACAAAAGCACTAAAATACAGTCTCCGGTGTTTCAGTTAGTACCATTAAGCTATCTGAACTGCTTCAGGCAAGGTTTTTTGAAGTTTGCCTGGTTTTCCCTGGAACAGTATCCAGTTTTGTTTCATTGTGTTTCAGCACTGTGTTTGGTCCAATATGGGTACTAATGAGGAAAATATTATTATCAATGGTGGTAAGACCAGTGATCATGCAACTGTTGCTGACTCTAATTTTGTAGCCAGTCTGTATTCCATTCCAGATGAATAAGGAGTTATAACTCAGACTGTGGCCAGTGCTATGGAAACTTTGCAAGCTATGCTAATTAAGCAGTTCTGAAGGGAACAGCCATTTTGTTAACAAGGTATGTCCACCTTCAGGAGTGGTCAGACTTACATTGAATTCCACATCTAGCAGTTCTTCAGATTCCAGTACTATTACTGTTGTTCTGGGAGACGTCCATTATGGTGCCAACCTGCTTAATAATTTTCTCCAAAAACCAGGAGAGAATCCTTTTTCAAAAGTTGATGGGATTGATTCCACTGCTGATAGTAACAGCACTTGTCGACATGGAAGTTCTGAAGGAGGGATTTATCCAAACTGTAAGTCTTTATTTTTGACCTTGAGAAAACACTGTTCAGATATAAATCCTTAGAATATGACTTTTTTTTACCTTAAGAGGTGTCTTGAGTTACAACAAATTCCTCAAGGACTAAGAATATTTAAATTTCAAAATGGTTGATGATTTGTGATAGACATTTTCCCAAGGAAATAAACACACTTCTACTTAAAATTTTAGGGTCATCTAAAAGAAATAGGGTTGCTCCTGCATGCCATATTCAACTGGGAGAACAAGGAGAGCTAAACTTTACAGACATCAAGACTTATATAAAAGTTTCTATATTTAAAACCATTATTGACTGGATAAATCTTAATTACTCCTCTAATTGGAAACAGTTACATTCTGTTATAATAACAAAGGAAAATACAATGTTAAAAAAATCTCCCAGTAACAGACAGTACTAACAAACTATGATTTTTATTATGTAAAAATATACAATATAATATAGCAAAACTCACTAAGTTGAATATAATTAATTACCTCTTCAATATTTATAGGAAATTTGTTAATGTAACTATTGATATAAAACTTTGGTTTGATCTATTAATTCCATTTATCATTACTAAGACTTTTCCTGATAGAGTAAACAGAGAAGTTCTCATTTCTTGGGAATACAAAAACTTTATTTGCTGGCAACAGTGCATTAGAGATTTAAAGATCCTGGATGTTCAATACATAAAGACACAATATGAAATGACAAATCAAGACTGGCTACTACTTCAGACTGTACTAACATATTCTCGGGACCTATGTAGAATAATCAACAACTCTTCTTTTAAGACTACCCTAAAATTCATAAGCTGGCTATTTGGCATTATATATAAAAATTACAATATGAAGAATATCATTTCAAATACATATAGAGAATTAATAACATATAAAACAATGCCCAAATCAACTTATTGGGCAATATATCACAAAAGGACAATCTATATGCTTAACATCAGAAAATAAATCAAACATTTTGCTATCTGTTAAACTAACATCTAATTATCAGTATTGGAAAATATTTAGTTGGAAGTTTCTACATAGAGCTTTTTTAACGCCTGATAGAATTGCTAAAAGCAGCTCAACTGAAAATGGGTTATGCTGGAGATGTCACTAAATAACTAAAGCCAAATTGGTTTCATATATTTTATGACTGCATTGCTATTAAAACTTATTGGAATGATGTTAAGAACTTCCTACAGGCTTTATTTACAGAGTACTCTGTTCTAGCTAAAGCACTAATTTTATTAAATGTGAATGAAGGTCCTTATTTAAATAAAATTAACTTGTATTTACTATGGACAATACTGGCAAATGCCAGAAAGTGCATTACCAGGAAATGGAACTCTAATATAGACACCACTATCTCTTTTGAAGAAAACAGCACTGATGGAGACCAAAACTAAAGAACTCAGAATTTCCCCAAAGCCGTTAGCCAACAATCCCTGGAGAAAAGTTCTATCATTGATTGATACTCTGCAAATGGAATTAGTCTCTCTCTGATATATCTGTAACTGTAACTGAATTTACTAGCTATGCTTCATAAATACTTGGTTTCTTTTATTTATGTCAGGCCAAATGTAAATATTGCATATAGTTGCATAAATTGATATTTGAAATTCAGTGTAAGTGATTTAATAAGATTTGATATGGAAATAATAAAAATATCTGAGAAATAAAATACATTTGCAAATGGCATCTCCTATAACACCAGACTTGAGTTAATCAAATGTTTAATCAGACATCATAGTATACATTTGAAAACTGTTAGCGAAGAAGTTCACTCTTTGAATGAACAAATTCTAAATCACCCATTTTCAATAATTTTATTTATATGATGATATTTCCATTAAGTTGCTACTATTATTGCTAGGAAAAATAAAAAGAATCGTTATGAGACGCTAATGCCTATTCTTCAAATTTAGCATATCTTCTTCCTGGAGGAGCTGAAGGGTCTGAATTTTTTTTTGATGATGTTATTGGTGTAAATGCTATTTCTTTGGTTGACAATTTGGCCAATAACATTACTGATGGTAGTTCCATTATTAATTCCAGCAGTAATAATGGCAACCCATGGGGTTGTGCAAGACCAAAGTAGGAATGTCAGCCCTATTACAAATGAGGCTGCTAGACCTTTCTCTTGTACTGTAACATGTTCTGTTTCCAAGTTTTTTCAGATAGGCAATCAAGAACAAACAACTCCCATGTATTCCAGCCCAAACTGAGGAAAGAAGAACAGGTGAGGATGTGGCAAAGTGAAATAAATTATGAGAATGGCATTTTTAATTTAAGCAGACATTCCTTCAATTTAGCTGAACTCAGTGTTTTGTCCAAAGGTTTTTCATTTGTTCAAAGTAACAGAATTGACTACAGTGAATTAATTACTGACTTTAAATTATTTATACATAAATTAAACCTAAAGTTCATTTTGCATAATGTTGACATCACTGATACTATTTATTGCAAGAAGCCCAGTTGTCGTAATCCACCAATACATAATACTTCACAGTTGTTTGCAAAAATTTGTGAAAGTGATTTTTATTATATCGGACACAAAAAAGAAAACTATTAATAAACGTTTTAACCTTAATGAAAATGAATGACAGACTTTACAATCCTTGTGGCAGGTCAAGCATTTAATGTTTCTGAAAGTGGACAAGGGTTGTGGGGTGGCAATAATGGAACAAAAAAGTATATTCGATATATGAATAACATGTTGAATGGAAAACAATTATTATAAAGTCAGTAAGGATTTCATCGTTAAAACTTACAAGAATATTGATATGGAATTGTTTGAGCTATCCAAGAATTGATTTAATTAACATTGAATTATTTGATTTCCTTACAGTTGAAGAGCTCAAGTTAGGAAGGATCTCTGGCATTTCACAGAGCCATAAAGATGAAAAATGTCCTCCTTTTCATCTGTTTGTTTCTAGTCCAAAAAAATATGACTGTTACTATCTCTAGCTATTTGGATGAAATTTTGAATCCCTTGGTTCAAAGCAGCCAATTTTATCTCAAAGATTTGTGGGATTTTTTTAAACCATCTTAGGCAGTATAGTTTCATTGGTGAGGAAACATTTTTTGCAACTATAGATGTTCCATCATTGTATACAGCTATTAACCAAATGGAAGGGATTAACTATGTCAAACTTTACCTTGCCAGGCTAAATAAATTACATTTTGCCATCACTGAGTTGATTGGATGTTTATTAGACATTGTTTTAACAAACAATTTCTTTACTTTTGACTCAAGATTATTCTAACAAATTTCAGGGGTGGCAGTGGGTGCTAAAGTAGCACCTGCTTTTGAAAACTTAGTCTTATGTTGGTGGGAAATTCATTTTTTGATCAAGTCAGAGTTTTTCCATTATGAGTGTTTTTATCATTGTTATATTGATGATTATTTTTAATTTGGAAAGGAAGCAAAGAAATGTTTTTGTTGAAGAAATTAACAACAGTGTTAGTTGGTTCACCTTTAATTTAAATGGCCTAGGTAACACCATTCATTTTTTAGATGTTGTAATAACAACGAAGTATCCAAATGTAAGTTCATTAGTTCAGTATTTGAAAAGAACACCTTCAGGAATAATTTTTTACACTACCAGAGTAATCAAACTAAATGTATGAAAAACAATATTTTAGAGGGCAATTGATCAGAGCCAGTAGGATAACTAGTATAGATGACAATTTATTTTGAAGAAGTGCATTTTACTACCCAGCTATTTGTGAATAGAAGATATCTGGTGGTTGAACTTGAAAAAAATTTCTAAGTCTATTATTGAACTGTTACAATCTAAATTTTCATCTATACTTCCCAAAGGTATTGTGTTTAATGCCAAGCACAATAATGATATGTCTGACACCACTTTAAGGTTTCCCATTTGTGTGTCTGTTGACAGTAAAACAATTCAAACTATTGTGTTTAATAACTGGAAAAGCATACAGGGGAACAGTGATTTGGTATGTGTTTTAAGAGATAAACCAAATTTCTGTGTTAAAAAAATCTGCTAAAATTAAGAGTCTGTTGGAAAAAGACATTGGGTGGAATACAAGAAAAAATTTCCACCACATCCACCTTTAGTTGTCCATCTTGCAGTCAATCCCCTGGATTCTTGTAGTCTTACCTATCCTGCTGGCTAGAGGCTTACTAGCTTTGTTTACTATCCTTCCCCTCATTTGCATAGGATTGCCTGCTAATGCATAGTTACATGCCCCACGCTGGGCCTCCCACCTTAGCAACCATTATTCACTGGCCAGGTTGTCTTATGCCTGCCACTGACTTGCATGGCTGAATACTGCTTTTAGTTAGAATGCTTATTTTAGGTTAATTTTATTATTTCCCCCCTGATCCCGTTTGCGCGCCGCTGCCCTATGCTTAAACAGGCAAGATCGGCAAAGGGAATTTAAAAGTTATTTGTTTTTTTTTTTACACATTTTGCAATGTCAATAGCCTTCTACTTGGCCATTGCCATGCTTCATCAATGATATTTGGAGCTGTCATAGCGCTGTTTTGTAGTTTGCAGAAACGTACTCGGTTACTAACTGAGTACATTTCTGCAGACTGCACTTGTCCTGCATTGACAGCTACCTGTTTCCTGGATCTCAAACCACCCTCATTTGCATGGTTTTCACCTGCAAATGAGGGTAATTTGCATACAGGGGCTCGGTCCATGCAGGATTAGCTTAAGAGCTCACGTGCATGTCCCGGGAGCTCATTCCTGGATCGCACATCAGCCATATTGCTGAAAATAGCTCTTAAACTATTCCTGCACACTATAACAGACTTCATAAATCCGGGGGAATGTCTTTTTATCATAATGTTAGTTCTTACCCTTTTGAGCATATTAATTACACTGTTTCTTTCAAGGCAAGATACAATTACCATAGTTCCAATGTTGTTTATGTTGCCATTTGTTGTTTTTGTTCTCATTTTTATATAAGCAAAAGTATTAGAGAATTAAGGTTTCACATTAGTGAGCATTGTTCATCATCATCTTCTTTCGGCTGTTCCCATTAGGGGTCGCCACAGCAGATCACCTGTTTCCATTTCTTCCTGTCCTCTGCATCTTGCTCTGTCACACCAGTCACCTCCATGTCCTCTCTCACCACATCCATAAACCTTATCTTAGGCCTTCCTCTTTTCCTGTTACCTGGCAGCTTCATCCTTAGCATCTTTTTCCCAATATACTTAGCATCCCTCCTCAGCACATGTCCAAACCAATGTAATCGTGCCCCTCTGGCTTTGTCTCCAAACCTTCCAACCTGGGCTGACCCTCTAATATACTTATTCCTAATCCTGTCCACCCTCATCACACCCAGTGCAAATCTTAACATCTTTAATTCTGCCACATCCAGCTCAAACTCCTGCCTTTTTGTCAATGCCACTGTCTCCAACCCATATAACATAGCTGGTCTCACTACCTTCTTGTAGACCTTCCCTTTCACTCTTACAGGTACTCGTCTGTCACAAATCACTCCTGACACTCTTCTACACCCACTCCATCCTGCCTGTACTCTCTTCTTCACCTCTCTTCCACACTCAACGTTACTCTGAACTATTGACCCCAAGTATTTAAACTCATCCATCATCGCCACCTCTACTCCTTGCATCCTCACCATTCCTGTATCCTCCCTCTCATTCACACACATATATTCTGTCTTATTCCTGCTGACCTTCATTCCTCTTTTCCCTAGAGCATATCTCCATCTCTCCAGGGTCTCCTCCACCTGTTCTCTACTCTCACTACAGATAACAATGTCATCTGCAAACATCATAGTCCACGGAGACTCCTGTCTGATCTTGTCTGTCAACCTGTCCATCACCATTGCAAATAAAAAAAGGCTCAGAGCTGATCCTTGATGTAACCCCACCTCCACCTTAAATGCATCCGTCACTCCCACCGCAGACATCACCGCTGTCACACTACCCTCGTACATATCCTGTACCACTCTTACATACTTCTCTGACAGTCCTGACTTCCTCATACAGTACCACAACTCCTCTCTAGGCACCATGTCGTATGCTTTCTCTAAGTCTATAAAACACAATGCAACTCCTTCTGACATTCTCTGTACTTTTCCATCAACACTCTCTCAGCAAACATTGCATCTGTAGTGCTCTTTCCCAGCATGAAACCATACTGCTGATCACTAATCATCACGTCCCTTCTTAACCTTGCTTCCACTCAGGAGCGGCCTTAGGTCAACTGGTGCCCTAGGCAAGGGCTCCCATCTGGTGCCCCCATCCTAGTTTACCTACACCAAATAAATACTGGAAAGCACCCCTACTACAGCTAGTTGGCCTATGTCTAAGGCCGGCCATGCTTCCACTACTCTTTCCAATAACTTCATGCTGTGACTGATCAATTGAATCCCTCTGTAGTTACTACAGCTCTGCACATCACCCTTATTCTTAAAAATCAATACCAAAACACTTTTTCTCCATTCCTCAGGCATCCTCTCACTTTCCAAGATTTCATTAAACAATCTGGTTAAAAACTCCACTGCCATTTCACCTAAACACCTCCATGCTTCCACAGGTATGTCATCTGGGCCAACAGACTTTGCATTCTTCATTCTCTTCATAGCTATCCTTACTTCCTCCTTGCTAATCCATTGTACTTCATGATTCACTATCCCTACATCATCCAACCTTCTCAATTTTAATACAATTGTGGTAGAAAATTCAACAAAATCCTGTGTTGGAGTTAAAAAAATAACAAACTATTCAAAAGAAAAAAGTGATACCACACCTTAAAGAACTGTCTATAATGACATAGAGATTTTATATTAAATGAAAGACAAACAAAAAACTATTAGCCAAAACCATTAACATTGAGGCAGTTATGAGCTCACATTAGCATCTACAACTGAAAGAAACAGAAAAGAAAAATATGCAGTTAATGATAATCCGTGATAAAAATTAAACCATGCTAGAGCTTATCAGTTAAAACTGTGAATTTTAGAAACAACGGATACATCAAATGACTTGGCTATCAAGTTTAATGTCAGCCTTATAAGATAAAAAAACAAATAGATGCTAAATAATAGTACTGATGTTTCTTGCTCCTAATTTTCACAGATTTTGTGGAGTCAACATCAGTTAAAGTCAAGAATCTTCTGTACAGTGTATGATGCAACCCAATACATCTCCACATATTCCTAAAGAAACTCCTTCAAACAAAAAGTATCTCAGAGCTTTGGCATCAAGCAGCAGTTGTCCTGATAGGCAGTGGTGGATTCTAATCCTAATGCTATGTTCTGATAAATTTGCATTATATCTCATACATTATCGAAAGCATAATCACAGATCTGCTATAAAGAAATACAAGTGATCTTTGTCTTTCTGACTTGGACAGTATAGCTTCTTCAAAGGTACTTCATCTTAACTGACCCTTGCTTGCATCTTTAAGAGGCTTACTATGGCCTGGTTAAAACGTCTGAGATGAGTCCCATATGGGAAGTCTAGAAAAGCTAGCACAAATCGATGCAAATTGCCTTATCATGATCTGGAGTAAAAACTGGTTGAATGGGAGTACCCAGCAGCTGAGGTTAGGGGTGCAATATCAAAACTATGCAACATAGCCAACACAAAATCAATTCCACCAATGTGGAAGAGAAAAGCAGGAAAATACAGAAAACACTCAACCACCACAACCTTTCCCAAAATAAATCTTCACTTTACTGTTAACAGATTGAGCGCTTTTGTTTTGTAACCCAGAACTTCATCAGAACCTGAACCAAAACCATCCTAGTTCCTTTTAAACATTTCTCTTAGGCAAACAACTTCTCAAAAATCATAACCAATGTAACATTGACTCAAATCTCTATACTTATAACATATATGATAAATACATAAACAGAAAGAAATAAGAATATATAGAAAATTATTTTACAGATAACATCTTCTACAAAATTTAGTACACAGAATTAGCCTGTAAATAATAATTAACTAATAAATATATAGTTTGTCACTAATGATAATAAATATATAATTAAATTGTATTGATCATCATAATAAATAAATATATGTGTCATAGTTGTATTGACCGCATTTTATGAACAGAAGAAATGGAAACCATCTCATTGAGACCTGAGGGGGTATATAGCATTCAACCTTAGTTACAGTACGACTTCTTTAAATTCTACTTTTAATGTCCAATCACCCCCTCTGAGGTCCATATACACATTTTCCAAAATAGCAAATTTAAACTGACATGTATCCTTAGATGCAACAGAGGCTTTAAATAGTGCATTTCTAGGATTTTTTTTTACCTGGATATCATGTAAATGTTCATAAATCCTTCTGTGTAGCACATGTTCAGTTTTCCCAATATAAACACTCAAACAGTAAGTACATAAAGAGATATAAACTACACCAGATGTTCTGTAATTACCCTTGCTTGGTCTAATAATACTATTCAAACTATTGTCCAATATAATTTGCTTATCATCCAAAATATATAGACATTGTTTGCATGCACTGCACTTAACTGTCCCCATCATTGACAAACTGTTTAGCTTGTTTTTATTGTGTTCCACAAATTGTTTAAAATGAATAGCAGTTTTAAACACACATAAAGGTTGAGTTCTTGTAATATTTAAATAAACTGGGAATGAGCTAATAATGTTCCAATTCCTATTAATACCTTATTTCTTTTCTTGCACAATCAGTACATTTGACAATAGGAGTTCTATAAAACTTAGGTGAGGGGGTCAGAAATTTCACAGTCATTACCCAGGGTAAAATTACCCTTCTCATACCCTGCACCTAACAATGGAACATATTACTTACCTCATTCAGAAAGTATGGATTTATTGATGTCTGGAATAAACTGAATGGGATAACCTCTTTCAAAAGACATTAGTTCCAGGTGTTGGAATTTTATGACTTCATATATGCTATTCATATAAACTGACCACTCACAAGACTTCTTTTTTGATGAATTGGGTGGAAACCATTAAATGGAAGGTAGGAATTACCTTGAGAGTTGGTTTCTGGTTTATCTTAGATGCACACTCATTATTATATGAACCAATGTATGTGTTTAGGTAATTCGTACCATGTTCATTATAATGCCATGTAAAATTCAAAAATGTTGTAGTGCCATTAAAATAATTTACAAATTAATCTACCAAAATGTCTAGACCTGACCATAAAATAAAAATATCATCAAGATACCTGAGGTACAATTTGCAATACTTAAAATAAAATGAATTAAAAACTCAGGCTTTCTCCCAGGCTAGAAGTACCAAGTTGGCATAAATTGGAGAGCTGACTGTCCCCGTGGCTACACCTTTAACCTGCCTGAAATAGTCTCTCTCAAAAGAAATATAATTGTAGTCTAACACTATGGTCATAAGGTCCACCAGTAATTGAATTTCCTGACTTGGAAGGAAAGAACAATCAATAAGACTGTCCTGAAAAAGTTCAGTGCCTTCTGTTTTGGGTACACAAGTAAATAAATGTATAAAGTTGATGGTGAGGAAGTTAATATCCTCTGGTCAAAGAAAAGAACAGAATCTATCCAGGAAATCCCATGAATCTTTCAAAAAATGTGGTGTCATTAAATAAAGGCTTTACTCTTTTGTCAATAAAGGTAGCCAATGAGCATATTTTCAATCCATGGGGGCACAACAATGGGTCTATATGCTTATATATTTTTGGAATTTCACAAAAAGAAGAAATTACTAGATTTTTCATTATTAAGAAAGCATAAATCTCTACATTAATTCTTCTGTCTAATAATAATTCTTCCAAAAATAAATCTGTTTTTTGATGAGCAATATTAATTTCATTATGGAAAGTTATAACATATGTACCTGCATCATAAAGCATCTACATAATTTATGCAGAATATTATAAAGCATCAACAATAACTGCCCCCCAGTCAGTCTGGAATACTTATGTTCATTAGCAAGTTTGTAATAATCTTTACTACAGGCTCTTTCAAATGTTTGTAATAATGGATGTTTAAGGGGATTAAAAATATTTTTTTTTCTTAAATACGGTTTGTGTCATATCTTCTCCTCCCATGTTATTGAAAAAAAGTGCCAGAGTTAATCTCCTTAAGAAAAGTTTAAGCTCTATAAGTAAATAAGCAATATTAAAGGAAGGGGATGGAACAAATTTAAACCATTTAGAAAATAGATTACAATGGTGGCAAGTAATAGAAATGTTACGAAAAGTGTAAATGTTGGAACCATTCTGACACAGTAATACCATCACTTTGATGTAAAAATGACCATATTTCCCCTTTTCCCCTTCCTTCCTTGATTCACTGAGTTGCATAGTACTGTCCAGCTGGGCCAGAAGCCCATTTTCAGTGAAGGCCCAGGGAGAAAAGCTCCACATGCATTAACAAAGCTTACAATAATAATAATTATTATAATACAGTAGTCGGTACAGAAAAACAATCAATAGTGTACACAAGTATACAGAGTTTCAAGTACAAGCTGTTGTAAACTTATACAGAATACTGATTACAGAGAAAGTGTGCATAGAATAAATTCAGAGACAGTATGGATGCATCTAAACAGTAACATAAATTACTATACCATATGTCAGCACAGTATGGTTGGAATCAAAGAACAAATCTAAACAAATAAATAAATAACTCTTGGTGGAACTCCTCCCATAAATGCAAATTGTCTCCAGCTTCTTCTCATGTATCTGTCTTACTGCAAACATCAGATCAGTTGAGCTGCATCCTGATCTGAATCCGAAATGCTCATGTCCCATCTTACATTCTACTACTTGGTGTATCTGTTTATCAATTACCATCTCCAAAACTTTCATGCAGTGTGATAGGAGTTTGATACCTCTGTACTGCCCACAGTTATGGATGTCACCTTTGTTCTTGTACACTGGCATGAGTATGCTTATTATCTAGTCTTCTGGGATACACCTTTCTCTCCGCACTGCAATGAGTACCCTCAGGAGCCATTTCTCCCCTATTTCATCCAGCATCTCTATCATATCTGCTGTGACCTCATCTGAGCCTGCTGCTTTCCCTGACTTCATCTTCCTTGGTGCTGTTCTTACTTCTTCTAGGGTGGGCTCCTCTTCTTCTCTTACTGTAGGCTTTTTCTGGGGCACTACAGCTTCTGTGGAATTTTCTTCATTCATAAGCTGCTAAAAGTACTCCTTCCATCTGCCTTTGATGTTCTGTGGGCTGGTGAGCATGTTGTTCCTGGCATCCCTTATGAAGGGGGTCTGAATATCTTCTTTATCTTTCTGTCTTTGTCTTGCAACCTGATGTATTTCCTTTGTGCCCCTTACTGACCACTTTCCAGATGATGGTACGGTACCTCTGATGCCCTGTTCTTTGCTATTGCAACTCCTTTCTTAGCTTCTTTGTTAGCCAAACAGTATTCCTTCCTAGCCTGGTCAGTCTTGTCTATCTCCCACTTTTTCCTGCACTCTTTCTTTCTTTTGATGACTTCCTGGACTTCTGCATTCCACCACCAGCTTTCCTTATGTATCTTATTTCCATACCTGGCTCGGCCACATATCTGTTCTGTAGTTTTCACATGCTGTTTCACGCACTGCCATTCTTCTTCAACTCCACCTATTTACTCCTCTTCGTGGGGTGCTAGAGCCCTGAGTAATTCCTTGAACTGTTGTACATTATCTCCAGTCAGCTTCTAGGTCTTCAGCCTGGTCTCTGTTGACCTTAGGACCTTCTCTGACCACTGCTTGCAGCTGATTGTGGCAACCAGTGGTTTATGCTGTGGGCTGACTGTTTCACTGGGAATGACTTTGCAATCATGGATTCTACCCCAGTGCCTTTTCCTTACTAGGAGGAAGCCTGCCTGAGTTGCATGTTGGCCACTCCTGTAAGTGATCTTGTGACTGTCTCTCTTTCTGAATCATGTGTTGGCTACTATCAAGCCATTTGCCAGACAGAAGTCTAGAATGGCCTCTCCTTCTTTATTCCTGTTGCCCCACCCATGTGGACCCAGGCAGTTCTCATATCCTGTTCTGTCTGTCCCGATATATGCATTCAAGTCAACCATTATCAACACCAATTCATGTTGTCCTGCTTTATTTAGTAGGTCCTGCAACCGCTGTATGAATGGACACTTTTCCTCACTATCACAACCCTGCTGTGGTGCATAGGCTGAGATTATGAATACTGACTGCCCTATCATTACATTGGAGTCTGATTGCCATGAGTCTGTCACTAAATCTAATGATATCCCTCAGTGCCATCTGAAGCCTCTCTTAATTCCCACACCATTTCTAGCCTGACCCCTCCTGAGTAATAGATTCTGGATCCCAAGTCAAGTGGCTTTACTGCACTGCCATTTCATCTTGTCTCTTGGATACATAGGATGTCCAGCCTCCTCTGTACTATCATGCCATCCACTTCCAAGTTGCATCCTGTCAGTAACATGATCATTAACTGTAACAAGTCTCAATTCATGTTTGGTAGGTTGATTGGTTTTACGTCCAACTTTTGTTCAACAGAGCTATCCCAGGTAACCCTGGCTGGGACAACTAGACACTGGCCAGCCAGTAGCTTATTGACTCAGAGCTGCTGGCCTTTATAGCAGGCACACAGTGGCCAACAGGGGCACATACACTTCTCTCACTGTTAACATGGGCTCCTGATGTTGGTTGGGTCCTCAACCCAATTGTCACTGGTAACTACCCATGTCATTTTTGGCAACATTAGTCAACATGACTGAATCACATAGATCCATATTTCACACCATCTAGTGGCTAGCCCTGCCACAGTGTGCAGGCTCTGATCCATATTCTCTTATCTTGAGGATACTGCTCACCACAGTAGATGCCCAAAGCGGTTGGTCTGTACAACTTTTTCCCTGTAGGGTACCATGTAAGTCTGCCCACAGCACCATTCATTGGTGAGTTTGAGATGGTAACACTCAGCATGTTTTTGGAGGTGGGAGGAACCCCAAAGAGACACAGGGAGAACATGCAAACTCCAAACAGGCATTTATCAGAGGTCA
Source organism: Protopterus annectens (assembly GCF_019279795.1). Classification (NCBI taxonomy): domain Eukaryota; kingdom Metazoa; phylum Chordata; order Ceratodontiformes; family Protopteridae; genus Protopterus; species Protopterus annectens. The sequence continues at coordinate 530,677,102 of NC_056742.1, read as the reverse complement.
GGATTGAACCTTGTACCTTGTGCATGGGAGGTGAGGAACTTAACCAATATGCCAACTAGTCTGAGAGCCAACAGTGCTACACAGCAAGAAGTAGGAGCACCACTGCAGTGACACCGAAGTCCAGGGCGAGTGCCTGGGTAAAGCCACTGTGGGGGCAGATCTTGGTGGTAGTAGCAAATATTCAAATGAAAGCTTTGAAGGCTAAAGTGGAGAAAGGTTACATGGTAAAAGTAGATAAACATGGGTCAGTCAATCTTGAGAGATAGTCAAGTGTGGTTCAGACGGAATGGGCAATGCCCTCCATCCCACTTGGTTGATTGAAAGGGAGTCGGGTTCAGATTCCTGAATCCAGAGTGACTGAGATGGATGCCTCTTGGGGTCCAGTGCGGTGACACAAGCAATCCCAGAGAAGCCTAACAGACTGACACGGCCATCCTTAATTCTTTATTATAGAGATTATTCAGGAAATTTTTTGGTCTGGTCTTCAGAATCTTAGTACATCCAGTAATTTTTTTTTTTTTTTTTGAAAATCTGTTCTTTGATGAGGGAAAAACACATGTATATTTACATGCTAAAAATCAATATTGGTAATACCAGAAAGAAGAATATTACAAACAGTTATTCCCACATCTATGGAATAAACATCTGTTGAAGGTAAAGTATTGTAGCTGAATAACTTCTTTTGAAAACAGTCTTAATGAATACATGGGTGATCACAAATTCTTTCCTCAAACTGTAATTGTGGCTAAGCTTCTTTATAACCAGCAGGATGTAAACTTCTTCCCCAAACCTAGATCTTGTGTACCTCTAACCTCAGAGCTGAAGGTTGTGTTTCATATCACTTCAGTATATCAGCTCTCTGGGACAGAGAGATGAAGACCTTAGTATGGCCCAATTAACTTGTGACTGATTAGTGATCAGGGTGATAGAGGAACTCCCAGGGGAGGGAAAGGTATGACCAGCCTGCTTTCCTCTCTCTGCTGGAGAAGGGTTGGTGTCATGTGACTTGTGGACTGGTATCCCATCTTTTCTTAATCCCTGATGGAAATCAGAGACCAAATGTGTACATCTGCATTTGGGTGAAGTGGCCAGATCTTCATGAGGGAGATGTCAGCTTTGGAAGCAAGTGACTACCCTCATTCTGTCCACTGCATGCCCATCCCTTGAATGATGCTAGAGCTTGTGCAGGAGGCACAATTAAATCTTAAGGAAAACTCCTCATGTCTGCCTGGATGATGACCATGCCACACTCAAGTTCTCACCCTATAATGTAAAATGAATGGGTAAAGCCCCAGTGGTTGCACAGATGCTCAACAAGCACTGGGGAATAAATTATATAAAATAATCTGTTTGTTATGTGCTCGAACATCCCCACAGGAATCCCTAGAACAAAGAATGGCCAGTCATGAAACAGCTCAGATCACATGTACATGGGTCAGAGATATAGCCTATAACATAATAAGGAAAGTTATCCATCACTGGGCCTTTTTTATTACCAAAGACCATTAGTTGGGTTATATTTTCTTTCTCTGGATTAATTGGCATTGTAAATTAGAGATGCTAATCCTGAACAGAAATGTATAGAGTTTTGTATGAATCCCCACACACTATCAAATCAACAACAATACCCTAAGTACTCATGAAGTGGTAAGGGACCTGGGATCACATTTTGAGTGGGACCTTAAATTCGACCACCATTTGTCTACTGTAGTAAGGAAAGCTTTCTATGTAGCACACTTGATTAATAAAGGCATCACCTTGAGAGCAAAAGAAGTTATAACCTCCCTATACTCTGCACTTATCCGGCCCGTAATTGAGTATAACTCACCATTTGGCATGTACCATATTAAGCACCTACAGCAATTCGAGAGACCTCAGAGGATTCTAACAATGACGATCAAGGGGCTCTGCATGTGCCATACACAGACCAAAAATTCCCTGTCACTATACTCTGTATCTTATAAACTTTTTAGGGGAGACCTATGCCTGGCTTACAGCATGTGCCTCACACAGACAGACTAAAGTCCCTGTCGCTGTACTCCGTATCATATAGACTTCTTAGGGGAGACCTATGCCTGGTCTACAGAGCAACCCAAGACCCAAACCTAATGAACTTGCTGCATATTCATAAATCAAATGGGACTAGCGCTACCCATTCCAGGGACATAAATATGGCCTGCAATTTAAATAGGACATACTGGAGGGACAGATTTATCTCCCACTGACTGGCACATCTTTGGAATAGGCTACCAATTCATGTGAAACAGAGCACCTCTATGACACCGTTCAAGAGGAACTTGGATAAGTGGATGGAGCACCATAAATTCTTACCAGGAATAGAGCCCACAACCCTCCTTGACATGGACAGTCATCATTATACGCAATCCTGGGTACTGACTAGCATTTCAATGGTATTACATTGAGATGAAACAGCTAGGCTTGGAATGACTTAGTAATCTCCTATGATCCTAATACACATGCATCCGCCTCCATGTATATGATCAGGAAACTACGGTTGTATCCCTAGACATGTTCACAGGAATCCTAGTCAAATGTAACATTTCTATCTGTACAATCTAACAGATGGGCTCAAAGGTTAACATAGCACTTTGTAAACATTATACCGACATTATTTTGATCTTTTAGTCCATCACATCAGGTTCATAATGGAGCTTTATGCTTTGTTACTGAGAGATAAAAGCCTGCCTAATTCACATAGATGACAACCAACAAAACTAAGCAAAAACAGAGCTGAACCCCTAGGACTACAACTCAAAACCACTGTCTATTTTTGGTCCCAAGTCTGAACTATGGTGCTAACTGGTATAAAACATTTAGCCATCCTAGCAAACATTGTTACCCAGCAGTTTGGAACTGTCTCACAGATGCAAAGGATGTCAATCTATGGTTACAGTGGATTATAGTGTCATTAACAGATTTGTTTCACTGATATCAGTTTTCTAGTACCAAAACAATTTCACAGATTCATATATTCACAGACATTACAAGGCAAGGTCAGTCCATGCACTATTATTCCCTTGCAAATACTCACCCTTATAGGGTATCACCTTACCCCAGCATGGCAAAATAAGTGAGCCCCAGGATGAATTTATGGGCACCCATCTGATCATCAAGGTCTGCCTAAAAGAAAGTGAAGGTATCACTGTGTTTTATAAGTAATGCAAAATTATTCCCGGGATAGAAGAAGTGTACTAAATAGAAACATATCTCCCTCAAACAAGTATTATTTATTTGTTGATGGAGATTGAAGTCTGTAGCTGAAGTGTTTGTGGGGCCACTAATTTTGTAGAAGTACAGGAGCTCAAGAAGAGAGGGTTCTTTAACAGCACAGAGTGTTTGACATATTTCACCATGCAGAAGTCTATAACAGACAGATTATAGGGATACAGTCAAGTCTGTCTTGGTAGCTGAGGGACTTGAACCCAGTGACACAGTGAGAAGGACTAGATCAATCACATAGGTCAGCGATTTTTTCCTGTAAATGAAAATCACAATACAGATAAAACAGTCCAGTTAAACAGTATTGCAGAGCTAGATAGTATTGTCTGTCTCAATTCAGCCTGATTTGAATGGATAGGGGCAGTCAAACAGTGGTAGTACAAACCAGATGCAATTTGACACCAGCTATGGTATCAATCTATTAGAGGTGGTTTAATGAATATGAAATGTTTGAGAACACCATCTTAGGAACTTGGATATATACAAAATTAGTGAAACAATTAATCCAAAGTCTGGCAACAGAGAGATGAAAAGCATGGAATTCATTGCCACATGCAGAAAACAGTAGAAAATGTTATGAAATGTATAAATTATAATTATATTGCCATGGTGTCAGGAAGTTGTCATCCCTTTAAACTGCAAACACTTTTTTTTGCATTTCCAGATTTCTGTGGTTGCTTACTATGTGTTTTTATTATCAGAAAAATGATGCACTGTTAAATAATATCCCTCGTGATTTTTATATTTTGTCTGACTTAACCATGTGAAACAACAGTTAGCTACAGTTCAAAGCTTGACACAGGTGTGCATTGCAAAATGCATGTATTACTGTTCTTGTGTACGCCTGTGTTCAGTCTGAGGCTAATTTGGACACAAAACTATAAACTTATGGTTGCCTTACGAAGATGCTAGGGTGAATGGGGCAGGCACTTATTAAATGCCCTATGCCTGGGGTTGGCAGTCTGTCAAACCAAACACACAACAAGGTGCCTCAGTCGAGTTTCCTCTCCCGAGTGACAAAAATTCTCAGGAAAGCTGCAGGAAATGAACCAGAACTTCCTCAGTTGTACTAAGCACATTCCAACAATGATCTGATTGTGGCTCAAATATATGCTGAGACAATGCAAAATAATTATTTTATGCTACATCTCTGATATGAAGAGTGTAAAGAAAGCTTTGCTCTAAGACTTTGTTGTTCTCAGTTTTGCATTTTTATTTATTTTTAACCAGGAAATGGAGGAGAAAACAATGCTGTTTGAAAGACTACATTAGAGGTGTGCAAAGGTTTCATTGTCCTGTTATTATTTTCAAATAGCGTGTTCATTCTGCAAGGGGGTACACTGCTGACAGCTTCCTACAGTAAATCTTGATTGGTCATAACTCATGCTTCACAACTCGCAAACGTCTCCGCTTTCTATGAAATGCAGAAGTACTGTCCTGTACTGCCCTTATCTGCCTCTTAAAATAAGGTAGCAGAAAAGAATTGTCAGGTTAGTAAAAAGCAACAGTTATTTCAAAGGGGTCTGCAGAAAGTAACCATTTTAGTCTTTGCTGCTGGCGGAAAAGAAGTAAATAATACTGGATGTGACAGATGGTATGCATTTTTCTTTCTTTGCTTATTTATTGTGTAAAACCACAATGTACTTTTAGTTTTCAGTTTCATCTTTTTTTCCCACTGTGCTAACTGCTTATAATATTAAATCCTGTCTGTATGTCACTGTTTTTTTTTTTTTGCAAATAATGTAGTGCTGAAATCATTTTACAAATCCACAGTGCACAAGTTCTGGTTTCAATTATAACACATTATTGCAGAACATAATATCTAGTTAATCTAATTATAACAAAATGTTACTGATATCTGTCTTGTTAACATCTGAAAAAATGATTATTCAGAACCTACATATACATAATAACTAAGAATCCAAAAGTTAAAGCCACATAAATGGTTAGGAAGCTAAAGAGACAGACAAATGTATCATTATAGGGCTAAATAGGCAGCTGGATAGACAATTTTATATAGATAAGTAGGTAGGCAGTCACTTGGTCAGTTAAATATACTAATAAAGAGACAAAACAGATACAGTGCATATAACCCCTGCTGACTCGTATTTATAACATACCGAAAGGTACATGGTAATGAAAGGGTGCATCTGTGTTGAAGAAAGGAAATATGATTTTATTCTTATGATGCTTATCAGATTGAAATTAATTTTAAAGTTTTTGCCTTGATGAAAAAATGCATTATAAGGTTACATTCAGCTGAAATGGGAATTAACCAAAATCCCCATCTGTAAGGTCTATGACAACATGCATGCTTTTAGAACTTTCTTTGTAGTTACTATAACAATATTATAATTTATTTATTTCAAAACTTTTGACAGAAACAGTTTTTGGAGTTGGTGTACGTTGATTGTATTTTATATGTCTATTATTTTTATTTAATTTTAGTTATCCAGGTAAATACCACTGAAACAAATACTTCTTTACACCAATAATCTGAAAAAAAAGAGACCGTGTGCAAATAAAGACAATTTAGAAGAACCAGTCTACCATTGTGCCTTTTAGAGAAATGGAATATTTAGACATGGGACTATATACAAATTATACACACATCTAGATTTTATACATACATATATATAAGTTGTCTCCGAGGCTCAGTCTTGACATATGTTTAGTATGTGGGTGCGTGTGTGTGTGTGTGTGTGTGTGTGTGTGTGTGTGTGTGTGTGTGTGTGTGTGTGTGTGTGTGTGTGTGTGTGTGTCTGTGCATTGATTTTATATACATATATGTATATATATATATATATATATATATATATATATATATATATATGTGTGTGTGTGTGTGTGTGTGTGTGTGTGTGTGTGTATATACATATACACACAGACACACACACACACACACACACACACACACACACACACACACACGCACACACATATATATATATATATATATATATATATATATATATATATATATATGCATATAAAATCAATGCACAGACACACACACACACACACACACACACACACACACACACACACACACACACACACACACACACACACACACACACACACACACATACTAAACAAATGTCAAGACTGAGCTTCGGAGACAACTTCGTCCAGTGCCAATGCATTTTTGTGTTAAAAACAATAAGAAAGTAAACTAGGAAAAATTAGCAAAGTAAATTATAGTATAACAAATGTCCATTAAGATAGCAAAATTAGGTAACATGAACAAAATTACTCTTAGCCTAGTGCACACGTATGAACCTACGAAACATACAGATTCAAGGCGTCCGAATATTTTAAACGTATAAACAAGAGAAGAAGCAGAAGAAAGGAATGCAGTCAGAGAGGAAGTAATACAGACATCATTTCTGCAGAGTAAAGGACTTGGAAGTAAATGTCTCTTGGTGGAGAAGATTAGAAAGGGTCTCGTAATAAAGCCGAACATGTTGGGAGAAGTACATAGACAGGCAAAACAAAGTGGACAATTAAGGTCATCCATCAGAGTACATATTCAGTTCTTGGTAGAGAAGACAATGAGCTTTGCAAGCAGACAGGAGTGGACATGGGAGGAAATGTTCACATTTTGGGCACACAAATAAGTTTAGTTTCAGAAGTAAACAAGCCTTGATGATGTATTGTAAAGTATAGTTGCAAAAATAGCAAGATATGAGTTGTGGACTTCTACATGGTGTCTAGCATGCAGTGGATAAAAGGGTACAGTCTAAGCCTGCTTGGAGGGGGTGAAAGGGTGCAACATAAGCCTGTATTTAGAAAAAAAGCTAAGGCAAAAGGTAGGGGACAACAGCATGATAGTCAAAGGTGTGAAACAGAACATTCTTAATTTCATAATTTGAGCACAGATTTTGGGAATTGCAGTGTTGTGGCAATCATGGATAAGAAATAACTTAAGGGTATACTTTGTCAAAGCAGACAGTAACACTCACTACTGTACTGTATGCACTAAAAGTATTAATATGGAAATGAGGAGATGGAGGTGCAGGGCAAGAGTGCTGTGGTTTGTGACTGAAAGGTCCTGGGAGTAATTTGCTTGGTGTTGATAAATGCCTTATGTAAGAGGGTTTGGCATAACTAAGGTCTACACCTCCTAGGTATATAGTACAGGGTTTGATTCTAGTCTTAGGTTATTGGCTAGTCTTAAAATGCCCTTCAGGGCAGTTAGCCTAATGTTCATCTCTTAAGATGATTATTGTGTATTCAGCTTCGGAGACAGCCTGTGTCCTGAGATTTGCTTTTATTGTTGGAAAAAAATGGAGGCTTCTGTTCTACAACCCATCCAACATTTGAGATCAAACAATCCAGGTAAAAACACAGACTTGACAGACAAAAATGTTAGATTTGACTAATGCATTTTTTTTCATTCCAGGTTAATATAAGAAATTTTGAATTATGTAAGATAGGTATAGTATGGTGCAAAATTAAAGTCCAGTAGCAGTGTTTGATGTACAAATCACTGAAAAGAAAAATAGAAGAAAACCAGCTGTGTTTGGAATCTGGGTGTCAAAGAAGCATTTCCACTGTAGTAATTACATGAGCAATGTTCTACGAGTTGAAAATGGAATAATTACCTTTTTTGTTTAGTTTGTTTATAGACATTTTTACATGAATTTAAAAGCTGATATTAACAGACTTTGTGGCAAAGTAATTGGTGGTAGCAGCAGATAAAAGAGAAAGAACAGGGTGTGTTGTTCCTGCATTTGTTAGTAATAGTAACAAGTGCTATTTGAAGAATATTGTCAGGCAAGAAGACACAATCAAGATTGTGAAATAGAAACACTAACTCTTTATTATAAAATTGTATAAATTAACAGATCATACATTTTATGGCTGTTCACAGTCCAGTTTTCTTCTACTAAATTGTAACTTTGCAACGGTGACCTGAAACATAAAAGTAAACTTAACAAAACATGAATCAATGCACATCATAGATTAAAAGACTTGAATAACGGTAATCCTTGTTCGTGAAATATCTGCCACTAAGAGGTTAAACCATGCAATACATTTGTTTCAGAAAGACTATTTCACAATTGGTTTAGCTTAACTTCCAAAAATAAGAAATGACTCAGTCTATGAAATTAGAACCACAATGACTAAACAATATCCACTGATAAACATATGCAAGGATAGATGTGCAGAAACAAAAACAGCTGTTGCTAGTATCCAAACCTACGAAGCTTTACAGTGTGGGACTTACTCATTAATAGTTAATATTAGTTTTCTGAAGTACTGTATAACCATGAGAATCTATGTTGCATTAAAATCAGGTTATGATAATTCATAAGACCAACCTAATGCATATTACTAAAGTACTCTTTACTTTTATAAATTAAACATGTCCACTTAAGATGAAAGTTGTAGCAGAAATAGGTGTAAAAAGGAAAATAAATGTTGAACTGAGATTGAATAATGCTGTCAGTTTTACAACAGCTCAGCATAATAGCGACCAATTAATTAAGCATTTGTTCTTTTGTAATGAGCAGGCATACTAAATATAACACAGCCTTTTAAAGACACCTATACAAAGGTAACTTTTCAAACAATTGATACAAGGTAATTATCTCTTTTATGTTATCTTTTTAAATGTACAAGTTATTCATTTTTTCAACTGCTGTTGTGCTCTGTCTCACTTGGAGTAGTTATGCACTATATTAATGTAATCGCAATCATTTCTGTTAACTGAAAAGATTTCTCCTTTTTACCCTCTTGCCTTCTAAGTATGTTTTATTTTTTTTTTTAACTGAGACTGTAAAGGCAAGCTTTTACTCTTGATTTGCCATTTTTCTCTAATAATACAGTCCTATCGCACTTTTCTGTAGTTTCATTTTAGGTCTTGCTATAGCTGAACAAACAGCTACATATTAGCAATCTGATCTGTTTAGACAAAGAAATTTTTTTTTGTCAAATGTCACCCTATTTTTTTCTGTCTCTGGCTGTTAAAGTATAATTTACCCAAACATCTAGAGCTTCACTCTTGCAGTCTGTTCCTCTACAAAGCTGCTAGATGCATCCACTGAGTAACTCATGAAATAGCTTGCACTGCATTTAAAGTGCATTGGCTACTGTTTTAATCGCTTTTCTGCAAAAAAAAAAAAATGTTCTAAGCTTGTTTCCTGCCTTTCCTCTAACTAGTCTAGTCCAGATGCAGACTTGCTGTATCCAGGACTATTTTGTAAGTTTCTGAGCCCCCCCTAGACCTTTCTGTGTTGGAGGAAAGCCTTCTAGCTTATCAGTGGAAGTGGTACGCACTAGGTAGCCTATCTACCACAAGAGGAGTGGTTTCTGGCCCAGAAATTGTAGTTTATTGGCCATTTGTGCAGCTTTTCCATCCTTTTCAACTTTCAGGTTTAAAAGCCTGGGTTTGCGCTTGTTTAGGTTCATAGGTTCATAGGTAGGTACTAGGCTATTGGCCCTAGGGCCTATATAAGCCTAGCCAAAGGTACTCTGGCTTTCGCCACCCAAGAAAATTATTTTCCTGTGCCACTGTCGAGCAGAGCCACAGAAGTGATCCCCGGGGTGAATTTCCTATCTCCCATCCAATAATCAAGATTTTTCTTGGAGTGCTAATGAGGAGCTTTGTTTGATATAGATAGGTAGTCTGTTCCAGAGTATGGGAAGTCTCTGGGACAGGAATCTATCCCTCCAGCATGTTCTGTTTATTGTGGTGACAAGGTTTAGGTCTCTAGAGCGTGTAGCTCGGAGGGATTAGGATTTCTTTAAGTGGAGCATGTCTAAAAGCTCTGGGTTTGACAGCTTTGTGTGTTAGGCAGAGATCGCCTCTGAGTAGGTGATATGCAATGGAGTAAAGCTGCAGTTTTTTGAGACGGTCTGCATAGGGCATCTCTTTGAGGCCGGTAATCCTCTTTGTGAGGTATTTCTGTGGCCTTTCCAGTTGTTGTAGATATCTTGTGAGGTACATACCAAAAGGGGCATTGTACTCTATAATGGGTCTAATGAGTGATGAGTAGAGGGGAACAATGACCTCTTTTTCCTGGATGAGAAACCTTTTGTGATGAGGTGTGCCACATAGAAGGATTTCCTGACTACTGTGGCGATGTGATTATCAAAGGAGAGACTACTGTCCACCTGTGTCCCAAGGTCTCTTATCACACTTTCGGTGTTAAGTAGACTACCACCTATGTGGTAGTTCATGGGTACAGAGTTTTTACCAAAAGGAATTACAATGCACTTTTTGGCATTGAGCTTGAGGCCATGGCTTTGACACCAGGCATCTGTCTCAGCAAGGCCCTTTTGTAGGATGTCCACATCTTTTGGAGTTTTGATTATGGCTCCTAGTTTGCAGTCATCTGCGAACTTCATTAGCCAAAGGCCTTCTGTGTTGGCCTGTACTTCAGAGAAGTAGATACCAAACAGGAGAGGACCCAGGACTGAACCCTGTGGTACTCCAATTGTCACTGGTCTGAAGCTGGATTTGGAGTCTGCTACTTTCACTGTGTGGGTTCTGTCATTGAGCCAGTTGGCAACCCATCTTGTGACATAGGGATTTATACCTAGTTTAGTGAGTTTATCTATAATTCCAGAGTGGGAGATGGTATCAAAAGCCTTGGCGAGATCTAGATAGGCTGTGTGAACCACCTTACCCTCATCTACGGCTTTGGTGACTGCTTCAAAGAAGTCTATCAGGTTTAGGAGACATGATCTGCCTTTTACAAACCCGAACTGGGTGGGGTCCTGAGTTTGGAGATTACCAATATCATTGTTTATAAGTTCCATGATGATACGCTCCATAGCCTTGCAGACCAGGCTCGTTAGGCTAATGGGGTGGTAGTTTCTGGGGTCTGTGGTGGCTCCCCCTTTGTGGAGTGGGATAACTGTTGCTGTGCGCCATTCAGTGGGCACATAGCCTGAGGTGAGGCTATGATTGAACATGGTACTTAGGTGGGGTGCCAGTTCATTCTGTAGTTCATGTAGAACACAGCCTGGGATATCATCAGGTCCCTTGGATGCTGTGTTCTTGGCTTTGGATAGTGTGTTTTTTACCTGTGCAGCCGTGATTACAGAAACTTTGCATTCTTCTGGTATAGAGATGGGCCCTTTAGGGGATGACAGAGGGGTAAACTTAGCACTGAACCTATCTGCCAGGATGTTGGCAATATCCGTTGGTTCTGTATATTTAGTGCCATTGTGCTGTAACTCAGAGCAGATCTGAGTGTTGCCATTGAGATTCTTGACATAGCTATAGAATGCTTTGTGGTTGTCTTTAGAGTCAGTGGCGATTTTGTTTTCATAACTAGCTTTGGAGGATTTTATGAGGGATCTCAGCTTCTTACTGAAGCTGACCAGGGAGTTTCTCCAATCATGGGATTTTACTCTTTTTTGCAACAGTTTCTTTCTTCTGTTGTAGAGTTTGTTTATGGCAGGGGACCACCAGATTGGCTTCTTTTTTTTGGAGGATAGCATCTTGGTTCTGTTAGGGATTGCATAAAGTGCATTTGTGTAGGATTCAGCAGTCATACCTCTATTGTCCATAGCATGGGTGTCGTGAAGTTTGCCACTTCTGTCTTAAGAAGCATGAAGTTGGCTTTGGAGAAATTTTTTACTGTGGTTTCCCTAATGGAGGGTGGGGGAGGGATGTGGGATGTCTAGGGTGATTAGCTTATGGTCGGATCTGACCAACGAGGAATTGACCTCTGGTGTGGAGCACCGGTTGCCCATGTTGGTAATAACCAGGTCTAGGATATTGCTGCCCCTGGTGGGGGTGTGGATAAGTTTATCCATGGCATTGGAATTTATGAATTCCAGAAAACGTTGAGCACAAGAGTTGGTACATGAGTAGTTTTCCAAGTTAATGGTAGGGTAGTTGAAATTGCCCATTATTAGGGTTGTACCCTAATATTTTCCAGTGTATTAAGAAATGAGGAGTGGGAATCCTGGGACATGGTGGGAGATCTGTAGCAAGCTACAATTTGGATTGCGGTCTTGCCCAGAGTTAGTTGCACTTGGATAATCTCAGATGCATTATGCTGAGCAACTAGCCTGGAGGTGTGGATATCCTTAATGAATATGGACACACCTCCGCCTTTAGTGTTTCGGTCCAGGTTAGGTGGCCGAAAGGTGTGGTATGAATTATAGCCTGGTAATGCAGGGGTACTCTCTGGAGCCTTGAACCAGGTCTCTGTCACTGTACAGATGTCGATGTTCTCCATTTTAAGAAGTGCTTCAAGAGAGTGCATTTTGAGGTTTAGACTTCTAGCATTGAGTAGCAATACCCTCAGATTCTTCTTGCCTGTACATGTTAGGGTGGTAAATTTGTCATTTGAACCTTGCCTAAAAAAGGCACTATAGGGGTGGCTAGAGCCTTAGCCAGTATCCAGAATCCCAGGGGTGACAGGTGCAGGCCATCCTTGGCAAAGCATCATGGCTTGTCGATCATGTCATCCCAGACAGACAGATACTGATCCCCTTAGAATGACACCAGAAGCTTAGCCAATTGTTCAAGTCAATCATTTTGAGCTAGGGTCATACCTGCCTGGGCTACAAGATCGGACAGCTCCTCCATGTCCCTTTTCATGTAGTCCAAGGAGGTAGTCACAGGTCATTCACACCAACATGGACAATGACAGAGTCATATTTGTACTTGTTGTGGAGTGACCTGAGTGCATGTATTATGTGGCAGATCCTGGAACCCGACAGGCAGCTGACAGTAACTTTCTCCTTGTTTAGCCTGGTGAGTGGAACATCAGTGTGCCTGACTACAGAGTCACCTATGACTAGAGTGCTGAGTGGCACACTGAGTTTGTGGGCTATGTGTCATTTGGGTTGTGTTGGGGGGTAGAGATTGCTTGTGTTTCTGCTTTGGAGGTCCCTGTTGCTTGGGCAGGTTTTTACTGAGAGCCTCCGTGAATGTAGGTGTGTGTTTTGTGTTTCTATGTGTGTGTTTTGGTGGTGTAGGTTTTGAGGGACTATGTGCTGAGTGTGTTGTGGTGCAAGTGTTTACCTTCTCCCCTTGACTGTCTAGTCCAGTCTTGGGTGAAGAGAGCTTTGCTTCCAGTTAGGCTATATAACTGCATCTCTCACAGGTTGTAGGGTTGGGTGGTAGGAGGAGAGGGTTGTCTGTGTACATGAGGCAATTACTGCATTGCCCCAAGTTGCCCAGATTCATCAGGTAGACAGGAGAAAACACTGGGGGCTGACCCTTAGACATGCCTGGATAGGTGCTTATTTGTTAAGTACTAGAAACTGTTTTCCTCTAGACAGTGAGGAAAGTTGAGTGCTGTAGTAATTTGTAGCTTATTTAGTGCTTACAATAAGTTCTGAACAAATGCTGAAACAAAAAACTGGCTAGTTCTAAGAAACAAAATTAAGCTAGAAGGCCTCCCTCCAACACAGAAAGGCTTGGGGGCCTAGAAGCCTACAAATAGTCCTGAACACAGCAAATCTATATCCAGGCTAGACTACCCACAGGAAAGACAGGAAACAAGCTTAGAAAAAGTTTTTTTTTTTTTTTTTTTTTTTAGTGGAAAGAGAGAAAGGAGTAGCAGAAACTAAGCTCCGTGGATCTAATTTTGGCATCCTACAGACTACAAGAGCAACAGGAAGGAGAAAGAGATATTCACCTCCATTTTGATTTTTTCATAATTTACTGCGCTCTGCACTTGCTGTTTTGTCATTTTTAATTTATCTACATTTATTTAAACTGTATTTGCCTTAATATTGATGCACACTCAAGTGTGTTAGGTTGTACTGCATTTAAAGTGTTTTTGCTACTGTTTTAACTGCTTTTCTGCAAAACAAACAAAAAGTTCTTAGCTTGTTTCCCACCTTTCCTGTAACTAGTCTAGTCTAGATACAGATTTGCTGTATCCAGGACTGTTTTGTAAGTTTCTGAGCTCCCTCCAGACTTTTCTGTGTTGGAGGGAAACCTTCTAGTGTATCAGTGGGAGTGGTAAGCGCTAGGTAGCCTATCTACCACAAGAGGAGTGGTTTCTGGCACAGAAATTGTAGTTTATTGGCTGCTTGGGCAGTTTTTCTGTCTCTTTCAACTTTCTGGTTTAAATGCCCATGTTTGCACACCGTGTAGCAGTGCTCAGCTGAGGTCAACTATTACCGGTGCCAAAAACTCTGCTCTATAATTTTCCCCTTAGAACATGCTTGTTCTTTTACTTCTTCCACTTCAATTACCGTAATTGGCTAGCACTTTAACAGACTTTTGTAGCATTTATTGTAGTACACTTAGGTGCTATCACCACTATCTGTTCCTACGTAGTAACAGCACCAGTACTTACTAGTTATGATTACCCCTCCTGGTATGAATGTAGGGCAATTTCCTGTATTTTCTCCTGTTAACCTGGTGCACTTGGGCATTCTGAGACAGTGTGGCAACTGTCTAATGTACACAGACAACCCTCTACTCTTACCTCCCAACCTGTGAGAGATGCACTTATATCACCAAAACTGGAAGCAGTGCACTTTCCAACCAAGACCAGACTAGCTGGTCAAGAGGCAAAGGTCAACACCTGTAACTCAAGTGCATAGAACACACAGCCTTCCAAAACACCAACCATCACAACCCACACATAGAAACACAAACCATATACCCACCTTCGTGGAGGCTCTCAATAAAAATTTACCCAAACAACAGAGACCCCTGAGATAGAAATGCACTCAACCACCATAACACAGCACCAACCCCAGAACACATAGCTCACAACCACAGTGTGCCCTTCAACCCAAACCCTTAAGGCAAAACACTATGCCCAATGTACTAATCATAGGAGACTCAATTGTAAGGCACACTGATATGCCACTCACTAAGTTGAACAAGGAGAAAGTGACAGTCAGTTCTCTATCACGTGCTAGGATCAGCCACATAACACATGCACTCAGGTCACTCCACAACAAGTACAAATATGACTCAGTCATTGTCCATGTGGGTGTGAATGACCTAAGACATACCTCCCTTGACTACATGAACAGAGATGTGATGGAACTCTCGGATTATGTAGCTCAGACAGGTATGACCATAACCCTGAGCAGTATTCTGCAATCACCCAGAATGATACCACAGTATGAGCAGAAAATGATTGACTTCAACAATTGCCTAAGTTTCTGTCATCATTCTAAGGGGATCCAGTATCTGTCTGCCTGGGGCAGCATGATCGACAGACCTCGATACTTTGCCAGAGACAGCCTGCATCTGTCACCCCTGAGATTCCAGGTACTGCTAAGGCTCTTGCCACCCCTATAGTGCCTTTTTTAGGCAGTGTTCCAAAGACCAAAATTCCACCATAACAGCTACAAACAAATGCAATTTGAGGGTCATGCTGCTCAATGCTAGAAATCTGAATCTCAAGATGCACTTGCTCAAAGCTCTCCTCAAAATGGAGAACGTCGACATCTGTGTTGTAATGGAGACCTGGTTTAAAGAGGCAGAAAGCACCCCTGTGCTCCCAGGCTACAACTCATTTCATACTTTTTGGCCCCAGAATATGTCCGGAAGGTCCAAAGGCAGTGGTGTCTCCATATTCTTAAAAGATATGCATACCTCTAGACTGGTAGCCCAGAATAATGCATCTGAAATATTTCAGGTACAACTAACACTAGTAAGATGGCATACAGGTCATAACCTGCTACAGAACCCCAAACATGTCCCTAGACTCTCAATCCAAGTTCCTAAACACCCTGGAATCTTTCAAGATCCAACCCAATACTTTCATACTGGGTGATGTCAACTACCCTTCCATCAGCTAGGAAAACTATTCAAGTACCAATGTACAGGCCCAATGCTTTCTGGAATTTATCGATTCCAATGCCCTGGACCAGCTCATTCTGACCCCCACCAGACAAAGCAACATCCTCGACCTGGTTATCACCAACATAGGAGAACGTTGCTCCACACCTATAGCCAATTCATCCCTGGTTAAATCTGACAACAAACTGATCACCATGGAAATCTCCATCTCACCTACATCCCCCGCTAAGGTGACCATCCTGAAAAACTTCTTTAAAGCTGACTTTGGGCTCCTAAAAACAGAGGTGGCTAACTTCTCTCTACTCATGCCAATGGAAAATAGCTGCATGACTGCCGAATCATACACCACTGCACTGTACAAGCATGTACACAAATGCATGGATCCTGCCATACTAAATAGAACTAAGAAGCTCTGCTCCAAAAAAAGGAAGCCAATCTGGTGGTCCCTAGCCATCAATAAACTCTATAACAGAAGGAAGAAACTGGTCCAGAAAAAAAATGAAGTCACAAGACTGGAAAACCTCCCTTATCAGTCTCAAAAAAAAGCCGAGATCCTTTATCAAATCCTCTAAAGCCAGCTATGAAATCTTTAGAAAAAAGAAAGACACTAAAAACAACCACAAAGCCTTCTTTAGCTATATCAAAAACTTCAAAGGCAACACCCAGATTTGCTCTGAGTTATTGCACAATGGCACCTGCTATACTGAGCCAACAGATGTAGCCAACATACTGGCCAACAGATTCAGTGACAACTTTACCCCTCCAAAAAACAAGTAGCCAGCAACATGGGGCTGTGGAATAAAATTTATTGAATTATGGCTTCAAAAAACAGACCGGTTTCGGCTTGGATTTCACCTAGCCTTCATCAGGACTAGGCCTGATGAAGGCTAGGTGAAATCCAAGCCGAAACCAGTCTGTTTTTTGAAGCCATGATTCAATAAATTTTATTCCACAGCCCCGTGTTGCTGGCTACTTGTTTTTTGGTTCAGTTTTCATCTGCTGTGCAACTCTCTCCATGCAGGGGAATTGTTTTTGGTTGAACTTTACCCCTCCCCAAGGGCCCTATCACAATACCAAAAGAAAGTCTAGTACCCAACATTTCTGCAGCACAGGTAAAAGCTGCATTTTACAAAGCCAAGTATACAACGTCCATGGCACCTGATAATATCCCTGGCTGCATCCTACATGGGCTACAAAATGAACTGGCACCACATCTGTGTGCCTGTTCAATCTCAGCCTTACCTTAGGCTATGTCCCTAATGAATGGCACACTGCTACAGTTATCCCACTCCATAAAGGGGGAGCAACTACAGACACTGGGAACTATCGCCAAATTAGCATGACAAGTCTGGTATGCAAAGCTATGGAGCACATCATAATGGACCTGCTTAACAAAGATATAGGCAATCTCCAAACTCTTGACCCCACACAGTTTGGCTTTGTCAAGGGGAAATTATGCCTGCTGAACCCGGTTAACTTCCTTGAGGCAGTCACCAAGGCTGTGGATGAGGGTAAGGCAGTGCATACAGCCTACTTGACCTGGCCAAGGCCTTTGATACCATTCTCCATACAAATATCATTGATAAACTCACCAAACTAGGCATCAATCCTTACATCACTAGGTGGGTTGCAAATTGGCTCAAAGACAGGACCCACAGAGTGAAAGTTGCAGATTCCAAGTCAGACTGTTGACCAGTCATGAATGGAGTCACACAGGGCTCAGTCCTGGACCCTTTCCTGTTTGACATCTACTTATCAGAAGTCTAGCCAACACAGAAGGACTCTGGATGACCAAGTTCATTGATGACTGCAAGCTAGGAGTCATTATCAACTCCCCAAGTGATGCAGACATCCTACAAAAAGGCCTCTCTGAGACTAATGACTGGTGTTGGAACCATGGCCTGAAGCTTAATGCCAAAAAACGCATTATCATCCCCCTTTGAAAAATGTCAGTTCCCATAAATTACCACATTGAAGGGAGCCCACTGAACACTGAAGGGACCATAAGAGATCTGGGCACCTAGGTCAACAACCACCTGACCTTCGACCACCACATTGTCAGTGCGGTCAGAAAGACCTTCTACATGGCACATCTTATAACCAAAGGTTTCGCATCCAGGAAGAAAGAGGTCATCATCCCTCTCTACTCATCCCTCATTAGACCACTCATTGAATATAACACCCCATTTGGCATGTACCTGGACAGACACCTGCAACAGTTGGAGAGGCCACAAAAGTACCTCAGAAAAAGGATCCTATGCCTTAAACACATGTCCTACATGGACAGACTCAAGAAACTTCAGCTGTTCTCAGTCTCTTATTGTCTACTTAGAGGTGATCTCTGCTTGACTTACAAAGCCATGTCTGACCCAGCCCTACTTGAAATGCTATACCTAAAGAAATCTCAATTCCCCCATGCCACACACTCTAGAGATCACAACCTCATTACCACAATTAACAGAACATGCCAGAGGGACAGGTTCATCTCCCAAAGACTGTCCATACTCTGGAATAAGCTTCCCATTCATGTCAAACAGAGCACCTCGCTGGACCTCTTCAAGAGAAACCTTGACGAGTGGATGGGTAACAGAAAGTTCACTCCGTGCATAATTCCAGTACCCTACTGGATAGAGGTACTGTTAACTAACATCTGGTGGCATGGTGCCTGGGCAATTATTTTGGGGCTAGGCTTGTAAAGGCTCCAGGGCCATTAGCCTAGTACACACCTATGAACCTATGAAATCCATTAACCTTTGAGGTCTCTGTTCCTACAATACATGGATGATGGGGGGTCTACTGTCAGGGGACTACTGTGTTATTTCATAGTGCAAGTGGACTGATGAGGCTATCTAGAAAGGTCTTCTGAGTGCGGAAGAAAAGCTCTGGATCATGACAGAGATGAGGTAGAAATTACACAACAGTACGTGTCTGACAATAAAACGTTAAACATATGAGAATTACAATATATATATATATATATATATATATATATATATATATATATATATATATTTTTTTTTAGGACTTGCAGACAGTGAAAATGCTAACATTAGC
Organism: Protopterus annectens; assembly: GCF_019279795.1. Lineage (NCBI taxonomy): Eukaryota > Metazoa > Chordata > Ceratodontiformes > Protopteridae > Protopterus > Protopterus annectens. The sequence continues at coordinate 530,658,060 of NC_056742.1, read as the reverse complement.
AGCATCAGTCATATGGCAGCATATTTTAGTGATTAGAGCTGCCAGAATGTGTGAGAAGGAATCCATTACTAAAGGAAATGCTACTGGTAGTGGGTGACATACCACAGTTTTACATATCAAAAGATCATGGGTCACAGGCCTTGAATAATGTTATCCACACACACAGTACCTAATGGAATGCATCAACTTCCTATATTTGTGGAGACAAAAATGTATATATCTCTTTGTATACTAGAGACTGGGACGTTTCAGAGATAAACAGAGGACATTCTGGTATTTCTCAGGTCTCCAGATCTAGAATGCTTAGAAAGCTATTCGACATAAAACATCTATGTACACATGGATGAGCAGGTATCATTTCCCAACACACTCAGGAGACAGCGAACACCATGTGTGTCTTTTACAGCACTGGCCAGCTGCCAGGGATACTAGGTGCCATAGATTGCACAGATGTAGCAATAAGGTCCCCATCTGAGTCATAGTCACAAAGGTTTGTGAGTATGAAGAGATGCCATTCCTTGACATGCATGTAGGATCACAACCAATTTGGCCACACAACACACAAACAGTTTTCAAGATTCACATAATCACACATTTGAGTGATACCACCACTTCTTGCAGAGTGTGTATCCTCAGGTCCATTGAATTGGTAAGTTCAACTATTGTGGCTAAAGTTAATGTATATGGCTATATTTATAGGTTCATAGGTTCATAGGTGTGTACTAGGCCAACGGCCCTGGAGCCTTTATAAGCCGATCCCATAGAAGTGCCCTGGCATCATGCCGCCCAACGTTAGTTCCTGGTGCCTCTATCAAGTAGAGCCACTGGAGTGATCCCCGGGGTGAACTTTCTATTTCCCATCCACTCATCAAGATTTCTCTTGAAGAGGGCCAGCGAGGTTCTCTGCTTGACATGTATGGGGAGCCTATTCCAGAGCATGGGCAGTCTCTGGGTTATGAATCTGTCCCTCCAACATATTCTGTTGATTGTGGTAATGAGGTTGAGGTCCCTGGAGTTTGTGGTGCAGAGGGACTGGGATTTCTGTAAGTGTAACATTTCTAACAGGGCTAGGTCTGACATGGCTTTGCAAGTCAAGCAGAGATCACCTTTTAATAGACTATATGAGACAGAGAAAAGCTGGAGTTTTTTGAGTCTGTCCATGTAGGGCATGTGTTTAAGGCTTAGGATCCTCTTTGTGAGGTACTTTTGTGGCCTTTCCAATGCTGCAGGTGTTTAGTGAGGTACTTGCCAAATGGGGCATTATACTCTGACTGGTCTAATGAGGGAAGAGTAGCGAGAGCTGATGGCCTCTTTCTTCCTGGATGCAAAACCCTTGGTAATGAGATGTGCCATACAGAAGGACTTTCTGACCACAGTGGCAATGTGGTGGTCGAAGGAGAGGCTGCTGTCAACCTGTGTCCCCAGCTCTCTTATAATGCCTTCAGTGTTCAGTGTGCTGCCATCTATGTAGTAATTAGTGGGAACTGAGTTTTTCCCACAGGGAATGACGATGCATTTTTTGGCATTAAGTTTAAGACTATGGTTTCGATACCAGTCGTTGGTCTCAGTAAGGTCTTTCTGTAGGATGTCTACATCACTTGGGGAGTTAATAATAGCTCCCAGCTTGCAATCATTTGTGAACTTGGTCAGCCAGAGTCCCTCCTTGTTGGTCTGGACTTCTGAGAAGTAGATGCCAAACAGGAGAGGACCCAGGACCGATCCCTGTGGGACTCCACTCATGACCCATCGGCAGTCTGGCTTGGAGTCTGCTACTTTCACACTGTGGGTTCTATCTGTGAGCCAGTTTGCAACACACCTAGTGATACAGGGGTTGATGCCTAGTTTGGTGAGTCTATCAATAATTCTTGAGTGGGGAATGGTATCAAAGGCCTTGGCCAGATTGAGGTAGGCTGTATGAACTGCCTTGCTCTCATCCACAGCTCTGGTGACTGGCTCAAAGAAGTCAACCAGGTTGAGATCTACCCTTCACAAAACCAAATTGCATGGGATCCAGAGTATGGAGATTCCCAGTATCCTTGTTAATCAGGTCCATGATGATTTGCTCCATAGCCTTACATAGCAGACTCATCAGTCTAATGGGGCGATAATTCCCAGGGTCTGTAGTTGCTCCCCCTTTATGGATAGGGACAGCTGTAGCAGTGCACCATTCAGTAGGGACAAAGCCTGAGGGGAGGCTGTGATTGGACAGGGCACACAAGTGTGGTGCCAGTTCACTTTGTAGTTCATGTAGAACACAGCCAAAGATATTGTTGAGTCCCATGGAAGCTGTATTCTTGGCCTTGGACAATGCAGCTTTATCCTGTGCTGCAGTAATGCTGGGTGTCTGGCATTCTTCTGGTATTGTGATTGGTCCTTCGGTTGGGGAGAGAGGGGTAAAGTTGGCACCGAATCTGTTGGCCAGTATGTTGGCAATATCTGTTGGCTCAGTATAGGAGATATCATTGTGCAGTAACTCAGAGGAAATCTGGGTATTGCTGTGGAGATTCTTGATATAAATGTAGAAGGCTTTGTGGCTGTTTTTAGTGTCTGCTGCAATTCTGCCTTCATAGCTAGCTTTAGAGGTTTTGATGAGGGATCTCAACTTTTTATTGAGGCTAATAAGGTAGTTTTTCCTGTCTTAGGACTTCACCTTTTTCTGCAACACTTTCTTTCTTCTGTTGTAGTTTGTTAATGGCAGGGGACCACCAGACTGACTTCCAGTTTTTGGAGGAGAGCATCTTGGTTCTGTTGGGAATGGCTAGTTCCATGCATTTATGTACATGTTTGTAGAGTGCATTGGTGTATGATTCGGTGGTCATGCATCTATTTTCCATGGGTGCCGTGAAGTTAGCCACCTCTGTTTTTTGGAGCCCAAAGTGAGCTTTGGAGAAGTTTTGCATGGTGGTTACCTTTGCTGGGAGTGTGGGTGAGATGTGGATTTCCATGGTAATTAGTTTGTGCCCGGATCTAACCAGGGAGGAATTGACTATTGATGTACAGCAACGGTTGACCTTATTAATAATAACCAGGTCAATGATGTTGCTTCCTGTAGTGGGAGTAAGAATGAGCTGGTCCAGGGCATTGGAATTAATGAATTCCAGGATGCATTGCGCAAGTGTATTGGTGCATGAGTAGTTTTCCCAGTTGATGGAGGGGTAGTTGAAGTCACCCAGTATGACAGCGTTGATGAATAGCGAGAAAAAAACACCTTCAATGGAAGTCTTGTTAAAAAACTAAATAATCCAGACAAAACATGGACTTCCACTGGAGCAGGCAGTCAGTAGTAAAATAATTAAAATCAAACTCTTTACTAAAGATATAAAACAACGTCCTTAGGTGATGAAACAGAATAAGTGCTTTCAGTGTTTAACCTTCTTCAGATCCTAAAGTAAAAAAACCTGGGCGTAACTTTTAAAACAAATTTAGTCCAATGAAAAACTTAATAGTATGACATCATTGAGGGTTGCCTTCCACCAATCAGGACCTTCAAATCACACACACACACCCTTCCTTCATCCAATCAAACTTATTTGTTGAATTGTCATCCCTTTCTTTTCAAACCTCTCTCTTTTAAAATCGGCTTTAAAGGGACAGCATAGTTGATTCCCGGTGGTTGGTCAGCCCTTAAGTCCATTATCCATTTAACTTCCTCTACTTCTGTTTTATTAAATATATCTCCTCTTTGCATACTAACATATACACATGAAAGCACCATAAATTTAAAAGAATGTCCCAAGTTACAGCATATATGCCATAGAGAGCATTGCTCTCTACTTTATTCCTAGTATCTGAATGATGATGGAGAATCCATTCCTTGAGCATTCTATTCGTCTTGTCTACATAATAGGCTGGACATAGATTAAACATGGCAATATATACAACATTTTTACTGGTACAATTGGCAAATCCATTAAACTTGTACCTTTTGTTAGTCGTTGGATGCTCAAAGGTGTTTGTAGTGTTTATCACATTACAAGCTTTACACGATTCACATTTCTGAGTACCCATAGTTTTCATGGTGCTTAAATCATTTTTTGTGGACATTCCATCTTTATTACATAATCAACTTTTAGGTTCTTTTTGTTTTTAAAGGAGAAACTCAGATTTTCTCCGATCTGTCTTATCTTATTATCAGAAGTTAAGATTGGCCCCTACTTCTTAATGGTCTAACATATCTCAGAACTGTCCATGCCAAAGGTTAGAGTACATCTAAGAGAATTACCTTTTCTCCTTTTTGTATCATGTGAGGGCATTTCTGACTTCTTGAAATAATATGGTTGTCCTTTGGACTGTTGTAACTCCATGGTTTTATTATCATCCATTCCTATTTTTCTTCTATCATACCCTCTTGCCACAAAGTTTTCCATTAACTTTGTTTGCTCATTCAAAAATTCTTCATCCCTAGTGCATAACTGAGATATCTGAATTACTTGGTTCATAGGTTCATAGGTTCATAGGTTCATACTAGGCTATCTGCCCGAGGGCATTTACAAGCCTAGCCCATAGTTTTGTGGCTTACGCCACCCCTTTAGTATGGGGAACTATACCCATTATTTTGCTGTGCCTCTGTTGAGCAGTGACACTGAGGTAATCCCTGGGGTATATCTGCGATCTCCCATCCATTGGTCAAGATTTCTCTTGAACAAGGCCAGCGAGGTGCTCTGCCTCACATATACCGGGATTTTATTCCACAGCATAGGGAGTCTTTGGGTGATGAATCTATCCCTCCAGCACGCCTATTAATAGCCGTGTCGAGGTTTAAGTCTCCCCTTGTGACTCTGACAGATCTAGATTTTGAGGTGAAGCATATTCATCAAATCTGGGTTTGACATGGCCTTGTATGTTAGGCAAAGGTCACCTCTGAGCAGCTGGCGACTGAATAGAGCTGGAGTTCTTTCAGTCGGGCAGCATAGGACAGATGTTTGCGACCCTTTATCCTTTTGGTGAGGAACTTTTGTGGCCTCTCCAGCTGCTGCAAGTGTTCGGTGAGATACATTCCAATGGGGCATTGTACTCAATCATTGGTCTGATGAGTGATGAGTATAGGGAGACTATGACCTCCTTGATCTAGATGAGAATCCCTTCATGATAAGGTGGGCAATGTAGAAGGTCTTCCTAACTACTTTAGCTACATGGGTGTCGAATGACAGACTACTATCAACCTGGGTCCCCAGGTCCCTGATAACTTCTTCTGTGCTCAGTGGATTGCCACCTATTTGGTAGCTAGGGGTAACCTTGTTTTTTCCGAAGGGTATGACTATGCATTTTTTGGCATTTAACTTTAGGCCATGGCTCTGGCACCAGTTATCCGTTTCTGTGAGACCCTTCTGAAGGATATCTGTGTCAGATGTGTTTTCTACTATGGCGCCCAGTTTGCAGTCATCTGCAAACTTTGTCAGCCATAACCCTCCTGTGTTTTCCACTATATTGCGGAATATATGTCTAGGATGCATACTAGAATAGTGCAACATGTGGTTACGCCACATGGGTTTCCTGTAGAGGGTAGTATAAATACCTTTTTCTTTATCTAGTATCAATTTAACATCTAAAAATTCAATGTCTTGATCAGAGGATTTCACTTCAAATTTCAGAAAACTGGTAGTATTGGACAAGTAATTAACAAAATCATCCAGTGTCACTTTTTCCCCTTCCCATAACAAAAAAATATCATAAACAAACCTATTATAAGAGATGATATGCTTGGTCCATCGGTTGTTGATGTGCATATTCCACTGCTTTTCCCATCTGGCTAATACAGGATTCGCATAACTATTGGAGCAGGGGGTGCCCATGGCTAGCCCCCATTTCTGTCAATAGTAATTTCACCATAAATGAAAACATTATTTCCCAATACCAACTCTAACAAGCTGCATTCCAAACTCACATCTATTGCACTATCACATATACAGGCAAATTCCTGTATAGCTTCTATCCCATAGTCATTCGGTATGCAAGTGAACAAATTATTCGCATCCATAGTCACTAACTGTATGCTAATAAAGGAATTTATTAGTACCATCTTTTTTTGTAGCCAATCCAGGAACTGTGCAGTATCTTTAAGCACAGTATGTGCATAATTTAAAAGCTTCTTCAATTCACCTTCAACATATATTGATAGGGATTCGGTAGCCCATCCTCTACTGGAAACAAATGGATGTAGTAGTGGATCACAACAGTTTTTATGAATTTTAGGCAGCCTTTTATGATGGATTTTGTAGGATGTTCAGCTTCAAAAAAGTCAAAGAGCTTCTTATCAATAGCTCTTCTTTCATTGGACTAAATTTGTTTTAAAAGTTACGCCCGGGTTTTTTACTTTAGGATATGAAGAAGGTTAAATACTGAAAGTGCTTATCCTGTTTCATTACCTGAGGATGTTGTTTTATATCTTTAAAAAAGAGTTTGATTTTAGTTATTTTACTACTGGCTGCCTACTCTGGTGGAAGTCCGTGTTTTGTTTGGAGTATGAGAGTGTTGGTTGGACCCTAATAGTTTCCAGGGTGCCTAAGAATGTGGGGTAAGAGTCTTGGGACATGGTTGTGGACCTATAGCAGGCTACAACCTGAATCGCCATCTTACCTACTGTTAGTTGTACCTGAAGTATCTCTGATGCGTTATGCCGGGCTACTAGTCTGGAGGTGTGCATATTCTTTATGAATATGGAGACGCCATGGTATTAGAACTTCAGTCCATGTTCTGAGGCCGAAAGGTGTGGAATGAGTTATAGCCTGATAATGCAGGAGTGCTTTTTGCTGCTTTAAACCAAGTCTCCGTTACAGCACAAATGTCGATGTTCTCCATTTTGAGGAGTGCTTTGAGTGAGTGCATCTTGAGATTTAGACTTCTAGCATTAAGCAGCATGACCCTCAGATTGCATTTATTTATAGCTTTTATGGTGGTAATTTGGTTTTTGGAACATCACCTAAAAAAGGCACTATATGGGTGGCGAGAGCCTTAGCCAGTATCCAGAAACCTAAGGATGTCAGATGCAGACCATCTCTGGCAAAGCATCGGGGTCTGTCAATCATGTCATCCCAAGCAGACAGATTCTGGATCTCCTTAGAATGACACCAGAAACTTAGCCAATAGTTGAAGTCAATCATTATCTGTTTGTACTGCGGTATCATTCTGGGTGATAGTAGGATGCTGCTCAGGGCTAGGGTAATACCTGCCTGGGCCACATAATCTGAGAACACCTCCATGTGTCTTTTCATGTAGGTTCATCTCAGGTCATTCACACCCACATGGACAATGACAGAGTCATACTTGTACTTGTGGTGTGACCTGAGTAGGTGTGTTATGTGCTGAATCCTGGCACCCAACAGACAGCTAACTGTTACCTTCTCCTTATTCAACCTAGTGAGTAAGACATCAGTGTGCCTCACTATTGAGTCACCTATGATTAGTATATTGGACAAGCTGTTTTGCCTTATGGGCTTAGGTTGAGGGGCACACTGTGTAGGTGAGCTATGTGTCTTGTGATTTGTGCTGTGTTGTGGTGGTCGAGTGCATTTCTGATTTGGAGGCCTCTGCTGTTTGAGTACATTTCTATTGAGATCCTCCACGAAGGTTGGTGTGTGGTTTGTGTTTTTATGTGAGAGCTGTGATGGTGGGTGTTCTGGAGGCTATGTGTTCCATGTAGTGTGGTGTGGTGCAGGTGTTGACCTTCTCCTCTTGACCAGCTATTCTGGTCTTGGCTGGAGAGTGCATGGCTTCCAATTTGGATATATAAGTGCATCTCTCACAAGTCTGAGTGTTGGGAGGTAAGAGGAAAGGGTTGTCTGTGTACATGAGGCAGTTGCTACACTGCCTCAGAATGCCCACATTCACCAAGTTAATAGGAGAAAGCACAGGGAACTGACCTTTAGACATGCCAGGAAGGATGGTCAGTATTAATAAGTACTGGAGCTGTTTCCTTATAGGATGTTTAGTCTGTCTATACATGCTACATCCCACAAACATGATACTCTGATGCACGTGCTATGTCCCTGGAGTCCAGGTCCTCATGGAGTTACATGCATGGTTGGGAGACATTGATCAGCTTCATGCTGGACTGTGAAGGAAGGAAAATAGTCAAACATATCTGCTGATTAATCCCATGTGCTGCCCACATGTCAGGACCAATTGCAACATAGAATGGTATTAGGCATTGCACAATGGTGTGTATACCCACATGAGTTACAATGCATGCTGCTGCTGCACATCCGCTGCAATGCATGCTGCTGCTGTACATCCACTGCAATGCATGCTGCTGCTCCACATCCACTGCAATGCATGCTGCTGCTGCACATCTGCTGCAATGCATGCTGCTACTGCTGCTGCACATCCACTGCAATGCATGCTGCTACTGCTGCTGCACATCCACTGCAATGCATGCTGCTAGTGCTGCTGCACATCTGCTGCAATGCATGCTGCTGCTCCACATCCACTTCAATGCATGGTGCTGCTGCTCCACATCCACTGCAATATTTTTTATAAGACCTGTTGCTCTTACTACTATTGGAACTGTCTGGGTATCTTTCTTCCACTTTGTTCTTGTTTCTGCCTGTAGATCCTGATATTTTATGACTTTGTGACTCTCTGTACGCAAGACACTGTAGTCACTGGGTGCAGCAATTTCAATGATCAATGTTACGCTTGTCTTCTTTTCTTTGACCACTATATCCAGTTTTCTAGCATCTATCTTTTGAACTGTTGGTAATGGATGATCCCATGTGATGTAGACTTCATTTTCTATGATGCTTTGTGGCTCATGTTTCCAATGTTTTTCGGCCACTTCAGTATCATAATGTTTGCACAATCCCCAGTGCAACAGTCTTGCCACATTATTATTATTCATTTCAGTATACAGTCCTTCTGCCATTAGTATGTTGCAACCAGCAACGTGGTATGCAACTGTTTCCAATTCGGTTTTACAAAACCTACATTTGTCTGTTTCTCCCACATGTTCAATGGACTTTATAAACCAGTCTGTACGCAGCCCACTATCTTGGGCCACCAGTATTAACCTTTTATCTCTTGCTTTGAATTCGCCTCTCCTTAACCATTCCTGTGTCTGTTCCTGATCGACATGAGGTTTTTCCAGAAGTTTTCTATACTTGCAACTATATTTATGCTTTTTCCACATTTCTTGCCTTCTCACCTGATCCTTCACCTTATCGTCTTTCTTTTGTTTTTTGGCACATTCAGTTGCTGCCTGATTTTTATCTACTTCTGGTTTGATTTTCATTCCTGCTTGATGTCAATAAGCTTCTGCTATATTAAGTAGAGAAGTCATCTTAGGTTTATTCTCCTCATGTTTCAAAATGTTCAGTATGTTTGGGTTTTGTGAGGTCAGCAGATATGTGCGAAGTCCCACAATTGCAGATCTATACATATAATCAATTTCTAGGAGGCCCATCTCTCTGTCGGAATGGGGAATATATAATCTTGGTATGCACTGATTTTTATAAGTCATATGGTGAACATGAAGCATCCTTCTTGTTTTCCTATCTAATTAATCCAACACATTTTGGGGCCAGTCAATCACTCCAAAACTGTAAGTTAGGACAGGAAGAGCAAACTGGCTTATAGCTTGGATTTTGTTCCTAGATGTCAGTGCTGTTTTCAGGATTAATTTAAGTCTTCTGAAGTATTCCTTACTAAGTTTTATTTGCATTTGTTCATGTTTTATTGTTGATCCTTTATCATTTCCCAAATATTTATATACTCCTTCCTGGTCAAGTTCCTTTATATCACATTATTTTCCTAAATTGATGTTTTCCTGCTTTAAAGGTTGCTTTTGCACATTTATCAAGACCAAATGACATTCTTATATCATCGGAAAAAGTTTTGACAACCTGCAGTTGTGCTTTCAGTTCCTCATCTGATGAGCTATACAGTTTTAACTCATCGACAAAGAGAAAGGGAGAAGTCTTTACACTTTGTTGTTTTCAAGGAGCCAGATTATAGCCATGGCCTAAAATGTTGAGTAAACAGCTTAATGGATTAAGGGCAAGGCAGAATAGCAACGGTGGCAGAGTCACCCTGGAATATCCCCCTTTGAATTTTTATCCCTGGGATAACAATTTGTCCTTTATCATGGCTTAATTTCAAAGTGGTCTGCCACTGTTTCATAGTCACTGTAATATAGTCAATTAATGTGGGGTATATCTTATACATTTTTAAGCACTCTTTTATCCATGAATGACGGATACTATCAAATGCTTTTTTTGTAGTCAATCCATGCCATACTTAGATTATTCCCCTTTTTACAGTTCTCTACTATGACTTTATTTAACAACAAATGATCCTTTGTTCCATATGACTTTCTTTTATTACCCTTTTGTTCTACTGCCATAATTGAGTTTTTTTTAAATGACTATATATTCTGTCGGTATCATTTCCCATGTATAGTTTATACATTGTCAGAAGACAAGTTTTTGATCTATAATTTTAGGGTAGCTTGCAGGTTCACTCTTAAGTAGGAGCATTGTTTTTCCTGTTTTTTGCCAGGTTGGTGTCTGCTCTGCATGTGCATATAAATAGTTCTTACTCATGGCTAAATCTTCATGCAAAGATGTTAATACTTTTAACCAGAAGTTAGGTACTGCATCTGGGTCCAGAGTTTTCCAATTAGAAACTTTTCTTAAATTTGTTTCAATCTCTCTGGCTGTTACTTCATCCCATTTCATATCTTGTACCTTTAAACTTCTTATTCTTTCTTTTACTTCTTCTGTCCATTTAGCATCTTTGTTATGTTCCACAGGATCTTCATAGATACTTCTCCAAAACATATCTGTTTCTTCTTTTTTTTTGGTGGTCTTTCAATTCCTTTTTCCTTGTTTCCCAATTCTCTATAAAACTTTTTTGGGTCATCAGTAAATTGCTTATTTTGTACTTTTCCTTTATATTTATCTGTGTATATTCTACGTTTTTCCTCCTGTGCTGAAATTTGTAGTTTGTTATTTGTGATAGTGCATGATAGATCCTGATCTGTTCTAATGCTGCACATTTCTTTTATTACATCTATCTTTCTTAGTATTTTTGTTGATCTATTCCCTCTTCTATAATCTTCTAACAGTGACACTTCTTGTCTTAGCTGTTTTATAGATTTCTCAATTCAATATTTCCTTGATAGTATTCACTTTTACCCCTTCCTTTCCCTTACTACCCTGTGTTCTTGTGGTAGAACTTTATGTACACAGTTATGCATATGAATTCTGTACCCAGCAATGTTGACAACCATATAGATTGTTCAGGACATACCATCACCATAAGGACTGACTGGCATGCACAGGGTTTGGATGTCCTGATATTGTGGGCTACCTTGTAGCCAGTGAAATATTTGTACACTTAACATGTGCAGTTAAGCATATTCATATTGATAAACTTATGCAAAGTGATGTTCTGTTCAAGGGTGCACAGTGCTAAATAAGTAGGCAAAAACAGAGAAAAAAACACATGCACTTCTTCAGAGCTGCTTATGGGCAGAAAAAGGGCTGCTGTTCATAATAATACTATGGTCAATGTATCCAAAGTAGATCCAAAATCTGTGTGAGTTCACAAGAAAAGTGCAGTGTGACCTCTTTGCATGATATCTTGGTATATTAGGTAGAGGTGCATGAATGGAAAACATATTGTTCCTTCAACAGCCACTGTACTGAATGCCAGTGAACTTGTAAAAAAAATAACTTTCAGTGAACCTTGAGGATACATTTTGTTTTGCAGAGGGCAAACTCCTCTTGCATTCCCTGCCTGATCCACCTCCAAGTGAGGGTACCCCCCACAGCCTCCTGAACCTATATATACCCTCACTGAGGACATACAACAGTGTAGAAAAGAGGAAATTTCCACTGCCAGAAAATGTTGCTGCAGATGCTTTTCTTCAATTTACTGGGATTCTCTAGATTTGCTGAGGATACTAGGACAGGCTCCCCAAGAATGTCTATTTATGTTGGTGAGATGCATCTGTGACAAAAACTGCAGCTTGATGGCTGTGCCCATCTCTAACATCTAGTGGCTGTGAGCCCCTGCACAAAACCTACAGAAGTATACAAAAATATGCCAATTAAGGCATTACTGCCATATGTTGTACAATGCATGATTCAGACAACCAGGGTGTTTACAAGTCTAGCCAAGCAATCCAAGCCTATTTTGTCCCCGAGTTCCTTGGATGCCTATATGGTGGAGGGGTATGTTAGTAAAAAGGTAGCTAAGGGTTATGTGTGCGGGGGATATGTTAGCTGGGATTAATTTACTTATAGTCAACTTCTGTCCATCAGAGATATGGGAGGGGGCAATTTCTCGTCCAATGTTCAAAGAGTTTTTTGAATAGGGTCAGGGATGAACTGTACCTCATGTAGATGGGGAGGTTATTCGATAGCGCAGGGATCCTTTGAGAGACATAGCAATCTGTCCAGCATGTTTTTTGTATGCCACAGGCAAAGTTCAGGTGTTTCTGGTATTCTTTGATTTGCAGATGTGCAAGAGATCCATCGGAGCTGCACCTGAGGAAGCTTTATATGCCAGGCATAGATTGCATCTTAATAACCTGTAGAAGACTGAGTACAGAAAAGAACTTAAAGTGATCTGTGTAGGACATGGTATTCATAACCTGGATTCTTCCAGTGAGGAACATTTGAGGACATTCCAACTGTTGCAAGTGCCTGGTTAGGGGGCATTGTGCTTAATGATGGGTCTGATAAGGGATGAGTAAAGTGGTACTATAATATCCTTGGACCTGGATGCCACACCCTTGCTTATGAACTGGGTGACATGGAATGGCCAGAGTACTTTCTGTGACTCTAAACCAAGTCTCAGTAACAGCACAGATGTCTACATTCTCCAGAGTGAGGAGAGCTTGTAGGATGTGGATTGTTTTGTTTAGGCTCCTAGTACTGAGCAGTAACACCTTAAGGTGCTTTGAGTTTTTGTTTTGTTTTTTTTTTTTTTTGCTATGTTGCTAGATTTGTCATTGCCTAAAAAAATGCTCTAAGGTTGTGGATAAAGTTTTAGCCACTATCCAAAAGCCCAGGGGGGACAGGTGCAGACCATCCTTGGCAAAACAAAGTGGTCTGTTAATTATGTCCTCCCATGCTGATACATATTGTATTGTCCTGGAGTGACAACAGTAATATAGCTAATTATTAAAATCAATAATTTTCTGTTCAGACTGTGGCATCATCCTTGGTGAAAGTCGATTGCTGCTCAAATCAAGGCACATACCTGTCTGTGACACATGTTCAGAGACATCCATAAAGTCTCTTTTCATATAGTCCAGTAAGGTACATGTCAGGTCATTTACACTCCCATGGACTATATTAGAATCACATTGGTAGCTGAGGTGCAGTGACCTGATGCATGTATGATACTGCAGATCCTAGCTCTTGACAGACAACTAGCTGCTCTCCTCTCCTTGTCCATCCTGGTGAGAGTTGTATCTGTGTGTCATACAGTAGAAGCCCCTATGATGAGACTACTAGGTAAAGTCCTTGCTTGCCTTTAGGCTTTGCTCTTGGGGGATCATTAGGTGTAGGCTTATCTGTGGTGTTTTGTTTTTGGTGTGTGCTTTGATAGCTTAGGAGGTCTCTGAGGTTTGGAGAGGTTTCTTGTAAACATCTTAGCATAAGAATATCTATGCATATGGTGAGCAATATGTCAGAAGGATGTAGTGTGTTTGTGTGTGTGTGTGTGTGTGTGTGTGTGTGTGTGTGTGTGTGTGTGTGTGTGTATATATATATATATATATATATATATATATATATATATATTCTTGACAACCTTGCTTGTAAGAGTTATTATTGCCTCCAAGGAAGTTATGGTACATCTACTGCATACTGTGTTAGTTTTCTTTAAGGGTTAAAAGGTTACCTGAGTACATGAGACAATTGCTACATTATCTCATGATGTCTATATATCTATCAAGCTAGTCACAGAGAAATTAGGAAATCGCAAATCCATGTTGCCAGTACTTGTTTTTGGTTTGGGCTTTCATGGTTTAGAGAATTGTTTTACCTGGGTCACCTTGAGTGGTATCCAGAATTAAGGCTAGATGTTAGATAGTGCTATGACATGATATTAGTACTGGTTGATATGCTAACTAGCTGCCCTAAGCTTAGTTCCACACAAAGCCTTTCTGTGTTATAGGTTAAAGTCCCAAGTACTAGCTTTATAGGACACTGAGGAGTCAACAGCTCCACTGAAATGCACCTAATTTATATCAGACAAAAGATAGCTGAAAACAAACTCCCATGTACTTTGGCCAATAAATGACTACAGTCTGAGCTCCTTGGAGTGCCTCCCAGCTCAGAGAGACTATGTAAACACCTTCTGGGGCAAGGTGGATCATCCTGAAAATTCTTAATGTAAAAGCAGAAGAAAAGTAGCTCTCAAGTGCAGATTAAGTCCAAACAGTTAAGTCCCTAAAAGGCCCTGTGCCCGATGAAAGAATCTTACTTTAAGCCTCTCTTAAATGTAGTATAAATGTACTTGCCTAGATGCAAAATGTAGTCCAAAGACTTTGTTTTTAAGCTTCTAAGCTTCCAGCACTCAAAAACTCAGGAAGTCTGCTGCACGGGTAACCTTTGAGATACATATCAGTCCCTCTAACATGTCCTATTTATGTTGCAGATGAGGTTTAGGACCTTAGATTATGTATCTTTGCTGCTGTTTGTTTTGCGGATGTGCAATAGATCCATGAATGTGGGATTAGCGGATGCCTTGTAGACTATACAGATATTGCCAGACAGTGGTCTGTAAAAGACAGTACAGAATAGGGCTTTGAAACGTTCTCTTTTTCATGTTTCCCAGGCCATGTACATTTCAGGATTTAATCCTTACCCATTTTTCATCATACTTTTTCGTTTCTTTCTCTCGTTTTTTTATCACTTACCCATTTTTCTACTTCTTTTCCCTTTTCATTTGTTTACACATTTTTTATCTATGTTTATCTCCCCTCCCTTTTTAAATAACTGTTCCCCTTTAACTATATACATATTTATAATTCTGCCGTCTTCCCCCAAAATTCCACCTGTTTATTTGGTATGGGCCTTATTTCTACCCTGAATCTCATCATAACTATGACTTCTATTTTAGCGCTTAGAGTCCACCACCTACCCTGAAACTATTTTTGTGTGTTTGCTTTCTGTCTCCCACCCACCTCATTTATGATCTTGCTCTATTAAACTTCTTTGTCTTTGGGTTGCAAACTTCCTTTTCTTATTTAGCTTATAATATCTCCATTTTGTCTGTATTTTGTTTACTTTTCCTGTCTTTCTTCTCTCTCTTCCGTATCGGTATCTTTCTCCACATGCACTCTCTAATATTTGTTTATCAAATCCATTTTGATCAGTTGTGATGTTTGGTCCACCCATATGCTTATATTTCACCTCTCCAGACTTTTGAATATTTTTTCCTTTTTGACTGTGCCGGTTATTTAATCACATATCTGCACATATTTTCACATCATTTATTTAGCATTTTTCTTCCTTTAATATTGCCTTCTCATTGTTGAGTGCTCAGCTCATCTCCATCCTAAAGGGCTCCCATGGTCTTGTGAACCTTCATGACACCTGCTATACTGAACACACATGGGCACAATCGGCACTGTTGTATAACATATATCATACATGCAGCCGATGGAGCTGCTAAAGAGAAATGGCCAACTGAAAATTAAACATCATACAGAAAAGGCATGCATATTGTGTCATTTCTCACACCATTATGTCAAGTTGAAATTCCATTAGTATAGCAAAAATTCCACCAGACATCATGGTATCGAAATGCCCCATGTTGCATGGCAATTGCTGAAATGGAAAATAGGTATCACACTGAGATATTAGTCATTATTTTCTGAATTAAAAACTAGAGCACAGTCGTGGTTTCCAGTGTGACTATTTCTGCAAGGCATGCTGATGGTGCAGTAAAGAGTTGAAGACCTTCCTTTATTTACTGCATGGGGACCAGTGGGATTGCCTGCTTGGGGACTCCCATGAGGGACCACAGTATAAACTGGATGCCTGGCACTGTCTTGCCTGGGCTATTCATGATGTCATTGGCATGCCTCACTCTGATTAACAATGCAAGCATCACTACAGTGACCTATGGAGGTGCCACCCTGACCTTCTGCACTAATGGGACGAAGAGGTCCGAGTAAGGGCATCTAAAATACATTGTAAGCAAGTCAGTGCACTTTTTATATTTTGTTTCCTGACTATTATATTAAGGGCACATAAGTAAATATTAATATTTTTCTCCCCAGTCAGGAGAATAATCTCTTATTCTGGAGGAGAACTGAGTTCCTTTCCAGGCACAGGATTGTGCATGTCCTTGCTTGAAATGTCCTTACTTGAAAATATTTTTTCAACTGCAGTACGAATGACAAAGTTGCCCACATATCTGTAAACTATACAGTCAGAAATTTTGTTATGCATAAATGTGTACATATTGCTATTGACATATATATTGTTTCTTGATCTTGGTTAATGATCTAGTCAGGAAGAGTGTATGCACCAATTTTTAGTGTTAGGCCTGTATAAATATGTCAATTGTACAGTAAATGTTAGGTACAGAAAGGCAGTTGCTCATAGTGATGGAATAATGTTCCAGCAGATACTGTAACACTAATACACCTGTCAATACTAGGCAATGGCAGTATTACATCCTTGAAGAGGTTTCCCTGTGAGCACCATGTTAGTACATCACAGTGTAGCAACCTTTAGATATGAAACAAGTGTACTGTTCCTCAGGGATTTCTGTTTCGCTGCTATAATTGCTTTTTGCAACATGCGGTGACTCCTAATGTTCTGCTATACAGGTCATACATTTCTTTATTGAGTTCATCCATCTTTCTTGCCTCGCTTCCTCTGGTGCCATCATTTCTTTTGAAAAAAACATTTTCTGTTTATGTTCATAGGTGATTACTAGGCTAATGGCACAAGAGCTTTTACAAACCTGACAATAATATGACAGTATTATATCTTAATTCCCCAGAGGTGGGATGGGGTAATGTCAGGGTAGTGGGTTTTTGGGAGTTGGAGCCCTGAGTCATTTTACAGAGTGCTTCCCTTTTCTGAAGCTCCCACCACCAGTTCTTTTATCTCTTTAACGATGCTTAATACTTCAATAACAATTAGTTTTGACATTGATTTCCTTATTCCAATTGCTTGTTTGGCAGGCAGTAGCCTTAAACTTAGTAATGCCTTACTATGTCCAGGCAATTCAGAACCTGTGCCCCATCTCAGAATAATAATTTCCTTAGTTAGAGCCATTTACTGCCCCAACATTAATGGCAGAGTACTTCATTGGGAATTTTTTAAATCTGCCCCCTTGTTACACTTCTTCCATCACACCTCCAGCATTTGCCATTTACCTGAGGAGCATTTCCGTGAAATCTGCTTGAAATATAAAAATACCTATGCAAACATTTCCAAGCAAAAATCCTAAACTTTCTTCACTTTGTCACATATTTGTGAGACATACAGCTGTCTTTCCATTGTTTCTTTATAAATTGGTTTCCAGTTTCTATTCCCAGTCTTCTGTAAGCTCCACTGATTTATTCTTATAGTTTTCATACAGTATTTTATATCCCCATACTAATTATTCCCCTTTTTAACATTAGCTTCTGTTCTAGACTCAACAAAAATCTCTACCAAAACTGGTCTTTCACTTAACATTCCCTACCACTTTCTCCTTGCCTTTACTCTGATATCAATCCCTGGTAGGGAAGGCACTCCCTAACCTGCAATCCAACTGTCTTCTTGGTCTCATCCCACTGTATTATCATTCCCTCTTGTTATACATTCTGAATACCTAGGTCCCTTTGCCAGTTTTGTCCAGTAAATTTCAGACCCATCTTACCTGCTTTCTATACCCCTATTGCAGTCATCTCTACTGATAACATTTCATTTTTCCTTTTCTGGGTTGGTTTAGTTCTTAGAAAGCTTTCTGCAACTTTATAAATGTAATACTGAGTATGGTTGTTGTTACTTTCCTTAAGGATCTGCATGTAAAATGTTAACTCTCTCTCCCTATTTCTCAAACTTCCCTGCTGTTTCATTGTCATAATCCCTTTCCCCTTTGAGTTATAACTCTCTGCTTATGTTATGTATATGAGCCTTAACTGCGTATATTTGAAGTATACATTTGAATCAGGCAATCCTTAATCATCTTATTCAATGAAGAGGATCAACTTATCCCAGATAACTCTTGCCTTCTTCCCCTCCTGAATAAATCCCTTCAATTTCTTATTAATTATTTTGACAAAAATATGCCTGACCTGTATATAAAACTAAAGCGAGTGAACCATTTTCACTGCTTGTAATTTGCTATCCATATACATAATCAAGAGATTCCAGTTTCGCAATTTTTGTATTAATTTTTGTTTTGGCTGTTCCCACATATCCTTGGCTACAATAACAGAATCTTTTTTTTTAATCCACACATCTGAATACTTCATTTCATAATGTCCCCATAAATGTGGGTATTGTTGAAGCAATTTGTATGTGGGCACATAGTTTACTGCTGTAGCCTTTGTTTTATCTTCATTCATTTTATATCCCAAAAAGACTTGAAACTGTGTCAAAATATTCTACAACACCAACATATCCTTTTCTGGATTTATCAATTACAAAATAATATCATCTGCGAATAAAGCTAACTTTTCCTGATTACCATACCCGTTATATCTTTAAATCTGTAATGTAAATACCACCTCCCATAGGCTACTAACTTAATGGGACTAACCCGGTTATACAGGAGAAATAAAAATAAATAGCAAATATACTTATGTCAGCTGAAGACAAAGTCATAGGACATACCTGCCGACAGTTCACTGCTTCTGGCATCTTTGTACCCTCCAGTGGAACTTGTGTGTAATTTCCACTGCATTGTCCACATCAGTGGAATGTGGTGCCTCAGGGCCGCCCCTGTTGCTGGCCTATGCCTAAGGCCGGCCATGAGTGGAATTTGCCTCCACAACAGTGTGCTTGTGAATGAAGTGTAGAGCTGGATATGCATGTGCAGTCTTCAGCACAGAATTTAGAATAACAATATGAACATGAAGGGAAAGACTGCCACTATCTCAGGGTGTCCTCTGTATTTGCACCCTTCCTTACCACCGGCATACTCTGCATCTTCTGTAGAAATCAGCTGTACTTCTTGTATTCCAAACACATTTTGCACACATTTCAGTGATGAACCTCTACCATGTTTCTGCATCACTGTCAGCTATACAGATGTTTGTTTTTTTTTTTTGTCCAGATGGAAACCACATTGTGCCTGTCCTAAATTGCTTAAATAATTTGACACCAGTTACTGCAAAGTTTTACTATGTGTATTGGACAGAATGAACAGTTGGTAAGACTAAGTACATAATGTTTTCAGAAGGACCCTTAAAACTTTGTTTTTTGTTTTTGAAGACCACCTAAATACTTGAGTTAGCTTTGCTTTTAGTGTTAGACTCATGAATTGTTTTGTATGGTCGCATATGTTATTATCTCTTTTGTAAAGTGATACGTGTATAGATTTAAAGACTGTTATTAAATTACATTTAATTACATACTCATATGTAAGACTCTAAAAGGTCAGTTTAACTGATAGGGCCTTATAACATTGCTGTGTGTGTGTGTGTGTGTGTGTGTGTGTGTGTGTGTGTGTGTGTGTGTGTGTGTGTGTGTATAGGTGGGTGGTGGGTGGGAATGTGGTTGCGTGACAGGATCCATAGTGGCATGCAAATCTAAACATTTAATTTCCTTTTTTGTGTTGCTGCAAAACACCATAAAGGAAGTGGTTTATATATATATATATATATATATATATATATAGATAGATAGATAGATAGATAGATATAGATTTTTTTTAGCTAGCAAACCATTCATTTTTTAAAGCTGCAAAATGTAAAGCTGAAGTCATGCTGCCTTCTTTGTTTGCTACCCACCTCATATATTTGAGTTTGGTGATGTGAAGCCAACGGCTTTCTGTATCACATCACCTGCATGCAAATCCTTTTAGAGCCACTTCTGGTATTCTGAAGATGTTATTGAGAAAATGCTCTCATACAGGCAGTTAATAGAAAGTTACAGAACCCTGAAGTAGGTATTTTGTGAAACAACACTTTTTTGTATCATTTGTGAAACATTTTACAGCAACATTGACATATCGATGATAAAATGTTCATATATGAGTAATTACCAGAACTATAAGGCACCATTAAGCTGGTCCAACACTGAAACATTATTGCTTATTTGTCTACATTTTGCACCTTTCCATTTCAATTTCACATTTAATTCTGAAGATATGTTTCATGATAGATATGTGTGAGCTGAATTTTTGCAAAAGCCATAGTACTGTGAAGCCACTTCGGCTCTGAAGCAAAACTACATAGCTTACCACGGTAACCAACTGAAATGTTAGGCCTCACTAAATACCGAGACTGAATTACTGAAAAATGAACTTGTCTATATCAAGTCCAAGAAGGGCATATCCTGGTATACTACCTTTTCTCTGAGATATGGTAATCCCAGAGTTGGATTCTACTTTATGTAAATGTGCTATTATGGTAAGCTATTTTATTTACAGCTGAGTCTCGCATCAGTATAACAAATTAGCAGAATCCTGAGTCTTGCAGTTAACCTACAGAACTTCCATATCAAAATCTGTCTGCCTCCAGACTGGCCATCTAGTCACATCTTTCAACTGTCCATAATTTGTCAGAATGTCCAGGTTTTTGCCTCATATCTCTGACATCTTCCTCACAAAATCTGTGATTTTCTTACATATCATTGAGGACTGAAGTCACTAAATAATGAACAGACATTTGAGTTTTCGATTTCATATCCTTCAAAAAATGCATTCTAGCAACATTCTAAGTTTATAAGAGCAATGTTTAAACTTTGTCCCTTTTGTTCCTGATTATGTGCCCCCTCCCATTATTTCGGATTTGCCCAGAATAGTTGAGCTAAGAGTTTGAGAGATATACGTGCTAATATCTTTGCTGTATTGCTACTGAAAAGCATAAAATGAGGTGAAAAATTTTTAAAGAATGCAATTGTAGTGACAGCTGCTATGGTTGAAGTTGTGCCAATGGTACCAGTCCATCCTTTACTTCATTTACCTCGAGAAAAGGACATTCCGTGTGGATACCATTTAGACAATGTGTTTATAATCATATGGAGGATGTACTTGCCAGATTAAAACAGACAGGTTTAATAGCATTTTCTGATACATTGTATATGAGTAATGTAATTACATTGTATATAAGAGTAATGTAATTAAGTCCTTTTGGAAAGCCCCTATTTGGTGAATTAAGTTTCAAAGAATTGGATGAAATTGTCAATTCGCAGAAGAGCTTTCAAGAAATTGGGTGACTAGTGCTTTTCTTAAATGAGCATGCACATATTTCTAAATGCAAGCAAGGTGATGTCCAAACAAGGCATTGCTTTATCTGTCTTTGTTGATTCCCCTAAAGTCTAGAAGTGACGACTTGCCTAGGTACCTGAGGTGTGTCATGACATCTAGCAGTTTACTCCATGACAGGGCAAAGGGATATTACAGAGCAGCTTGTGTACAAACTGAAGGTGTGTGTATTTCACCTTTAGTCTGCACTTCCAAATATTACAACTGTGCTAGTCAGATGCAATGGTATCTTTTGTACTTGATGCAAGCAGCAAACCCAGCTACTTGTGTTGGCAGACTCAAGTCCGAGTATAAAATATCAGTAAATAGGATGGAACCAAAGACTAGATTAAGTAAAACAGTGACATTAATAATCTTGGAACAAGTATGCGGGTTGAGATGGCTTTAATTCTATAATAAGTACAAAGTTGGTAATGCTTTTATGATTAATTTGGTCATGTTTATATCAAATTTGGGTTTATCATTCAACAGTATCCCTAAGTACCATGTTCAACACTCTGCTTGTTATTTTCCTGTCATTGATGATATACATTGGTCATTGGTGATGATGTGCATTGATCATTGGTGATGATATGCACTGATCATTGGTGATGATGTGCACTGATCATTGGTGATGATGTGCATTGATCATTGCTGATAATATGCACTGATCATTGGTGATGATGTGCATTGATCATTGGGGATGATATGCAGTGATCATTGGTGATGATATGCATTGATCATTGCTGATGATATGCATTGATCATTGCTGATGACATGTATTGATCATTGGTGATGATGTGCATTGATCATTGGTGATGATATGCAGTGATCATTGGTGATGATATGCACTGAACATTGCTGATGATATGCATTGATCATTGCTGATGATATGTATTGATCATTGGTGATGATATGCATTGATCATTGGTAATGATGTACATTGGTCATTGGTGATGATATGCACTGATCATTGGTGATGATATGCACTGATCATTGCTGATGATGTGCATTGATCATTGCTGATGATATGTATTGATCATTGGTGATGATATGCATTGATCATTGGTGATGATGTGCATTGATCATGGGTGATGATATGCACTGATCATTGGTGATGATATGCATTAATCATTGGTGATGATATGTATTGATCATTGGTGATGATATGTATTGATCATTGATCATTGGTGATGATATGCATTGATCATTGGTGATTATATGCATTGATCATTGGTGATGATGTGCATTGATCATTGTGATGATATGCATTGATCATCAGTGGTGATATGCATCGATCATCGGTGATGATGTGCATTGATCATTGGTGATGATATGCACTGATCATTGATGATGTGCACTAATCATTGGTGATTATATGCATTGATCATTGGTGATGATATGCATTGATCATTGGTGATGATATGTATTGAACATTGGTGATGATGTGCATTGATCATTGGTGATGATATGTATTGATCATTGGTGATGATATGCATTGATCATTGGTGATGATATGTATTGATCATTGGTGATGATATGCATTGATCATTGGTGATTATATGCATTGATCATTGGTGATGATGTGCATTGATCATTGGTGATGATATGTATTGATCATTGGTGATGATGTGCATTGATCATTGGTGATGATATGCATTTATCAGCAACATTCATTCTTTGACTGCTTTGCCACTAAAAGGCATATATTTGTTTTTGGTTATGTTATGGTGTACGCAATAGCCTATAATCAATTTTATTTTTTATTGTTTTTAGAAATAATTCTGCTTGTGTGATTGGCAGTTGAACTGAAAAGAGGACAATCATTTCTTTATTGGATCTAAAGAGAGCAACCATAGTGTTTCTGTAGCTTATTCACAAGTACAGATAATGAAAAGTGTGCAAACATAGAACCCTGAGGAAATTCAGCATTGATCATTGGTGATGATATGCAGTGATCATTGGTGATGATATGCACTGAACATTGCTGATGATATGCATTGATCATTGCTGATGATATGTATTGATCATTGGTGATGATATGCATTGATCATTGGTAATGATGTACATTGGTCATTGGTGATGATATGCACTGATCATTGGTGATGATATGCACTGATCATTGCTGATGAAATGCATTGATCATTGCTGATATGTATTGATCATTGGTGATGATATGCATTGATTATTGGTGATGATGTGCATTGATCATGGGTGATGATATGCACTGATCATTGGTGATGATATGCACTGATCATTGGTGATGATATGCATTGATCATTGGTGATGATATGCATTGATCATTGGTGATGATATGTATTGATCATTGGTAATGATATGCATTGATCATTGATGATTATATGCATTGATCATTGGTGATGCTGTGCATTGATCATTGTGATGATATGCATTGATCATTGGTGATGATATGTATTGATCATTGGTAATGATATGCATTGATCATTGATGATTATATGCATTGATCATTGGTGATGCTGTGCATTGATCATTGTGATGATATGCATTGATCATCAGTGATGTGCATCGATCTTCAGTGATGATGTGCATTGATCATTGGTGATGATATGCATTGATCATTGGTGATTATATGCATTGATCATTGGTGATGATGTGCATTGATCATTGTGATGATATGCATTGATCATCAGTGGTGATGTGCATCGATCATCGGTGATGATGTGCATTGATCATTGTGATGATATGCATTGATCATCAGTGATGTGCATCGATCATCAGTGATGATGTGCATTGATCATTGGTGATGATATGCATTGATCATTGGTGATTATATGCATTGATCATTGGTGATGATGTGCATTGATCATTGTGATGATATGCATTGATCATCAGTGGTGATGTGCATCGATCATCGGTGATGATGTGCATTGATCATTGGTGATGATATGCACTGATCATTGATGATGTGCACTAATCATTGGTGATTATATGCATTGATCATTGGTGATGATATGCATTGATCATTGGTGATGATATGTATTGATCATTGGTGATGATGTGCATTGATCATTGGTGATGATATGCATTGATCATTGGTGATGATATGCATTGATCATTGGTGATGATATGTATTGATCATTGGTGATGATATGCATTGATCATTGCTGATTATATGCATTGATCATTGGTGATGATGTGCATTGATCATTGCTGATTATATGCATTGATCATTGGTGATGATGTGCATTGATAATTGGTGAAGATATGCATTTATCAGCAGCATTCATTCTTTGACTGCTTTGCCACTGAAAGGCATACATTTGTTTTTGGTAATGTTATGGTGTACGCAATAGCCTATAATCAATTTTATTTTTTATTGTTTTTAGAAATAACTCTGCTTGTGTGATTGGCAGTTGAACTGAAAAGAGGACAATCATTTCTTTATTGGATCTAAAGAGAGCAACCATAGTGTTTCTGTAGCTTATTCACAAGTACAGATAATGAAAAGAGTGCAAACATAGAACCCTGAGGAAATTCAGCAGACAGAGCATATGGGAAGACATTACATTATCATCTTATTCTGCTTACTGCTTTTTTCTTTGGCCCACATGTAATGACATAGCCAGCCAATAAGGGGATGTTTTATTCATGTAATCACATAGCCGGCAAATAAGGGGATGCTTTATTTCAAGGGGCAAAACCCTATTGTTAACCAGGCCATGGTTTGTGGCTTCAGATGCATTAAAGAGGTACAGAAGCATTATTTGTTTATTTATTTATTCACATTTGTTAACGGGGTTGGTCCAACTGGGCCAGGAGCCCATTTTCAGTGAAGACCCGAGGAGAAAAGCTCCAATTACATACAGATAAAGTATACATAATAGTTTTAACATGCAAAAAAGTACAGTGAACAATTTTAGAACAATTCATTAAATTGGAAAAACATTATACATTCACTTAAATTCAGACATTTCACAAGACAAATATATATATATATATATATATATATATATATATATATATATATTATACTGGAGTGTGTACTACATAGTTTAATCGAGTTAGGTAGGGTCATGGCAAGTACAACTTTTTATCCTCATAAAGTGAAGTTTGAGTTCTTTCTTAAATTGTAAAGGGTATGTTATGGAGCGTAAATGGGATGGGAGGTTATTCCATGCCTGGGATAGGGTGTATTTATAAAGAAATCTACCAATAGATTTTTTTTTGCTTGGCAGATGTTGAGGAGTTGTTGGTTAGAGGTATAAAGTGTGCAAGTTGGTGTATAGGTGGAGACCAAGGAGGACATGGCAGGGCAGGTTAATGGTTTATACAGTATGGAGTGGATAATTTGAATCTGAGATAGAAGAAGTTGTTGTGGGAGATCTAGCCATTGTAGTGAGTTGAGTGAGAGGCAGTGGTAAGAGTTGTGTGGGGAGTGTGTGATAAACCTTGCTATTTTGTGGTAAATTTGTTGGAGTTTGGCCAGGGTAGTTTGAATATTAGTTAGAATAGGGGTGGCATAGAGAAGGGAGGGGAGAAGAAGAGCCTGTGATAGGGACAGTCTGGCATCGTAGGTCAGGAATCTATGGTGTCGGTACAACATACCTAACTTTTGGCGAGTTTTCTTTATAATTTGTAGAATGTGTAGATTGTTTAAGTCCGTTGTCAATGATGGCTCCTACAAGTTTTGTTGGGAGTCAGGTTGTATTTTGGTGTTATTGGAGGATGAGATGAGAAAGTTAGATTTTAGATGAGAGACTGTCCAGGGGAAGAATAACAAAAGCTTGGTTTTCTTAAGGTTTAAGATAAGTAGATTTTCAGCTAGCCATTTTTCCACAGATAGAAAGGTATCCTGGGTGAGCGTGTGAAGGTCAGAGATGTTATTGGAAGAACAGGTGAGTGTTGAATCATCAGCATATTGGACTAGTACTGATTGTTTGCAGGATGTATATAGTTCATTTGTAAAGATGTTGGAGGAGGGGATCTAAGATGGAGCCCTGAGGCACCCCAGTAGTTACAGGGGAGATAGGGTGAGCTAGAGGAGAACCAACGAACAGATTGCGGTCTGTCAGACAGATAACTAGAGAAGAAGGCAAGGGTGGAGGGAGCTAGACTGAGGTTAGAAAGTTTAGTCAGAAGTAAAGCATGAGAGACAGTGTAGAAAGCTTTTGAGAGATCGAGGAAGAGGCTGGATACTAGGGGATTTTTGTCTCAAGCTTTGGCTATTGTGTGTGTAAATGACAGGAGAGCTGTAGAGGTGCTGTGGTTAGGGCAGAAGCCATGTTGGGAGGGTGTGAGGAGGTTATGTTGGAGGAGATAGTGAAGGAGTTGAGAGTGTACACATTTTTCCATGAGTTTGGAGAGAGGATGGCAATTGGGTGAAAGTTAGATGTGTCTGTAGAGTCAATAAATAAATAAAATAATAAGTAGCTTAAGAAGAGGGGAATCATATTTATGTCTCTGTAGGTAACACGGTAATGTTACCCTATATTTGTGGAAGGAAATTAAAAGAATTTCTTTCCATTTTGGTACAGATATTTCACTAATGTTCTACTTAAGAAAGGTTGCTCTAGGACTGAAATAAAAATTTGTAGGAAGTTTGAGAAATGTTGGCTGTATACCAACTGTAGTGGGTGAGCTCTTCTCTATCATTTTGGAAATTATTTGTCCATGGTATCAGCATAAAGTCTCCAACTTGCATCCATGTGGAATGTATCATCACTTGCAAGGACTTCACTCTGAAATGAGTATTGAAGGCCTCTACATTTTCTTCAGTGTGTTTGTCTAAGAGTAGTATAGCTATAGTTTTGGTGCATATGATAGCAAAATGTGGGGAAATGTAGTATCCTTTGCTCTCGGAAGACAATCAAGAGAAATGTGTTTCATCACCATGCAGTCACCTGCAATATTTTCCCTGCTAATCAGTCTAACTCCATCTGAAATAAGAAATATGACATTTCTTTGAAATATCCAAACCTTGCACCTCAAATAATTTAACTTAAAAGTTTGATGGCAAATGATTAAAAAAATAAACAAATAAATAAAACTTTTTTTTTTTGCTGGGGGCAAGCCACTTGTACCACTTATACCCCCTTAAATTATATATATCAACTCTGAATTCAAACTACCGTGGTAAAAGGGCAAATTCCTGGATTCCCACTGTTTATACTTCTAAAGAATAAATCTGTTCTCTTCCTTCACTTATCTTGCATCCTACTCTCAGCAGATTCATAAGAAAAAATACATTGTTTAAAGAACATATCATGATAAGTGTGAACATATCAAAACAAATGGGAACATATCACAATAAGTGTGAATATGTCAGGCAAACAGAGTCCATGAAAGCTTTCTGAGCAAAACCTACAAAACCTTAGTTTGTCTTTTCTGATCCATGCCATTAGGATAGGAAGCTGTTATAGTCAGCATTCAGATTTCTTTCTTTCCAATATATAAATGTATATTTATTTGTCTTCAAGTTATAAAATGTTATGTTGCCAGTCAATGACTGCTAGATGAAATTAAGAATGCCATCTGAATTTTTACAGCTTAACCATAGAAGGAAGAAGCCTTTAAAACAGGTCATGAATTGATAAAATACATTCTTTTCACATGGGCACTTCTTTTTTATTTGTTGTTGTGAATTTCTGTGCATTTTGTAGGAGTGTCTTTAAAGCAGAAAAGTAGACAGTTATTTCCCTGATTACCTTGGAACTGCTCATCAAGTAAGGTGCTGTATTTAGTAATCTGAATAATTCTGAACCTTCGAGATCTGAATGCAGAAAAGGGCAGAGCAGCGGTGCCAAGGTTA
Organism: Protopterus annectens; assembly: GCF_019279795.1. Classification (NCBI taxonomy): domain Eukaryota; kingdom Metazoa; phylum Chordata; order Ceratodontiformes; family Protopteridae; genus Protopterus; species Protopterus annectens. The sequence continues at coordinate 530,629,904 of NC_056742.1, read as the reverse complement.
CTATTGTTAGTGCACGGTGCTTGGATCTCCAGTTTAGTATTCGGCTGAGATGCCATCCATTTGGAGGTAGCATGGCCCCCATGTTTGCATGGGCTTAAACTGGGTGTTCTGGTTTCCTTCCACATCCCACATACATCCTGTGGATGAATTGACAATCCACAAACCTGCTCACAAATGGGCATTCTGTGTGTTTCTTAGTATGGGTGTACTCAAACGTCTTGCAACAGACTGCTGTCTTGGCCAGGATTAGTTTCTCTGCTATGTGCTCAATGAGTGCCAGGAGAGGCACTGACTCCCCTGTGACCCTGAACTAGTCAAACTGATATTGGAAAAGGAAATTACAAATGAGTGAAGTCAGAATGGTGACAGTGACCACATATAAGTAATTCCTTGTGTGTTCATGACTTCCACTCTAATAAGGAAGTAGCAGCAGTGTTATGTCATTAGGACAGGCAGAATGAGGTACTTTAACACAACAACACTTAATACTCCTTGCACAAGTTCACTTGTATTTAGCTAGCACCCAGTTTTATCTAATTCCCTCAATGTTCTTTTAACATGCGAGGAATCCAGGCACATCTAAAATATTGATTTCCCTTGTTGTACTTATGCAGTTTATCTTCACTTTTCTAATCTCTCCTTCACTCCATCTGTCTTTCTTAGTGACAGTTATATTGACCTCCTTACCTATTTACTTTCCAGAACTAGCTCCTGACCTCTGTACATATGGTTATTACTTCTGTTTTATTTATTTTATATTTTATGTTGCAGAGGCCTAGCTAGCTGTTGTAAACATTGGACTGATCTCTGTAGTGATATCCACCTAGCACACTACACTAAACAGGTATCCAGATACACACCTCTACCCCCTCCTGCCCAGTTCCTCAATGGAAGAGAAAAAAGTCCATAATTTGCTGTCTGATACCCCTGAAATTCAGGAATCAAATAGCCAACCAGGTCCTGGTTCTGCATCCTACTTCTGCACCTTCTCAGCTGAGAGGCAATTAAAAAAAGCACAGGCGGGTATCTGAAGCTCCTGAAATGTAGCCAAACAGTTCCCATTACTGCACCCTGCTCCGATCCTCCTCCCACAGATTTTAATTAAGGGGGAAAAAGTAACAAATTGTATTTTTTTCTTTTAAACTATTACAAACTGCTTGCTGCAATTGTAGCAAACAGTTAATACAGTTTTGACCACACAGATCTCAGATTTGACCGTAAATGCAATGTCGGCTTTTAAAAGCCAGTATGCATCAAAAAGAAACTGGGATCAGTCTTAGATGGCCGATCTCTTCCCTTAACACTGCACCTATGGCAGTTGACCCCTTCATCTCACCCTAACTAGACTAGTGATTATATGCATACTGTTAAGGCCTTTACCACCCCATGCACAAGGTAGAAAGTTTGATCCTGACTTCCAGCCAATGCCTGTGTGGAGTTTGCAGTTTCTCTTACTTCTCTGTGGGATCCTCTGTGGAGAGGGTTATTTTTTACCTATTGATTTATTGATTTATTTATTTGACATTTGTTGACTGGGTTAGTCTGGCTGAGCTGTCACCCTTTTTCAGCGATAGACAGGGGATAAAAACTCCACAGTTTACATATATGAAAAGTGCAGCACAGTATTAAGATGTTGGTACAAAGTTTATAATTTACAGCTAATAATGTAGAGGTACCAGGTTATATACCAACTTATATAATCTTATCAAGAATACAATCACAAAGGATGTAGCTACATAACAATGTAGAATAAACATATTAGGGTTAACAGTTAGCATAGGTAGTCTAAGCTAGTAACAAGTAGGATTCACAAGCACAGTTGTTAAAAGGATGAGAAAAAGAGGGGGTAGGTAGGAGGCAGCTGAGGAGGGCGTGTGCAGGGGCGGGTCCAGGTGCTTTTTAGAAAGTTTTTGTTAGCAGTTTTGAATTCTTTTGTTTGATAAATGAATACACACAGTAATAGAAAGCAGGATTGGACATCATCAGTTTGAATTCAGATAAGGATGCAGAACAAATGACCTGATGCCTGACGTGAGACAATATGAGAAATGGCTAGACATGAGGAAAGGGTCCAACTGAGCATTTCTAGACTTGGAGAAGGCATATGACAAAGTCCAAAGAAAATTGATTTGGGAGGCCCTGAAATAGTTAGAAGAAACATTGATAGAATTAGATCAGATTGTGGACAAGGACCCAAAGACATAAGTATGAATAGTGTTCAAGCTTACAGAGAGGTCCCCAGTGTGAGTGGGTGTACATCAGCCTTCAGCTCTGAGGTCACTGTTGTTCCTACTGGTGATGGCCAATATAAACAAACAGGTCAAGGGGACAAATCAACAAAGCTGTTGTATGCAGACAATGTTTCACTGCAAGCAGATATTGAGCAAGAACTTCAGCAAATGATAAAGGGATGGAATATAAATCTGAATGCACACAAGATGAAAGTGAGGACAACTAAAACAGGTTATCAGGGCAGCAAGCAGAGAAATCAGAAGCTGAAAACTGATATAGAAGTAAAATAGTGGAACAGATTAACAGCTTTATGTTTGTGGGAGGGGTTGTTGAGCAGAAGAGAGATGTCACTGAGGAGGTCAAGGGTAGAATCAGAGGGGCTGCAGCCAATACTTACAAAGTGTCAAGGATAGTGTATGACAGAAGAATGCCAAAGAAGCTGGAAAGTAAGGTGGACAAAATGGTGCAACCAGTACTACTGCATCATGGTACAGGAGCCTGGGCAGTAAAGGCAGAGCAGATGAAGAAGCTACAGGTCACAGAGATGACATGTCTGAGAGAGGTGGCGGGATGCATACTGTGAGGCAGGCAAAGGAATGAGTATATCAGAGCAAAAGCCCAAGTAGCTCCAGAGGCAGAGGAGGTCAAAGGGAACAGATTGCAGTGATTCAGGCAAATGTGCAGGAAAGCAGAAGACATTGTGGTGAAGAAGATTTGGGACAGTCGTGAAGAAGGCAAGAAGAAATGAGGGCGCCCAGCAAAGAGGTGGATGAATTGTCAGAGAAAAGACTTGAGACAGTCAAGTCATGAGTGTCGAAGAAGGTAGGAGAGTGTCACTGAATCAGGGTAGATGGCAATAGTTGACACAACACTCTGAATCCATGAAGAAAATGGGAAACGGGGACTGATGATGATGGTGATGGCGACATGTATACTATGTCTCTGTTAGTTTCTTAATGCAATTTATACTGGTATACAAGTTGTCCATTTGATTTGTATTACATGTACTTTGTTTCTGCTCGCTGTAATGCAAATTTGTATGTTAGAGCTTCCAGAATGAATATATGGATG